>NW_022097638.1:0-12529 GCF_006542625.1 Nomascus leucogenys
TAGGGAACGTCTTCAGTGTGTATACGGCAGCAGTCCCTTGGCCGCATTCTTAGGGAATCTTTTCAATTCATACACAGTGGCGGTCCCTTGGCCACATTCTTCTGAGTGTCTGTGTCTGTGTCCTTTTCACCCTGTAAGCTGCTTTTGTTTCTTCATTGGGTGTCTCTCTCATGTGGAATCCCATTTCTCTGTCACCGCCCGTCTCAGGCACAGTGAGAGACGCAGCCAGCCTGCTCCTCTCTGCACGTCGCCATCTCAGGCATTCTCCAGCCACCGTCCTGACCGCATTCATTCCTTCTCCTGCCCGGTCCGCATCCTTCTTCCCCTACACCCTTGCTACCAAGAAATGGTCTGAATCACAGCACAGGCTTCATTTGCTTTCTGGAATTGCAGCTCCCAGCCCCACCCAGATCAGAGAGTCAGAACCTGAATCTTCGGATTTCTGGAGATGCCCCCATCCCATCAGAGACTTGTAGTGTGTTTTTTTTATATCCGTGTAGACTTGGGAGGATGACAGGGAGAAACCTTTGAAGGTGGCCTGTGCAGTTCCAGGGCCCAGGGTGGAAGGGGCTTCCATCCCTGTCTGCCTTTGTGCACCTTTCATTCTTGATCCAACTTTTTTTTTTTTTTTTGAGACGGAGTCTTACTGTGTTGCCCAGGCTAGAGTGCAGTCATGTGATCTCAGCTCACTGCAAGCTCCGTCTCCCGGGTTCAAGCAATTCTCCTGAGTGGCTGGGAGTACAGCACGTGCCAGCATGCCTGGCTAATTTTATATTTTTAGTAGAGACGAGGTTTCTCCATGTTGGTCAGGCTGGTCTCAAACTCCTGACCTCAGGTGATCCACTCGCCTCAGCCTCCCGAAGTGCTGGGATTACAGGTGTGAGCCACCACGTCCGGCTGCCACCTTTTATTCTTGATCCACCTGGTTTGAAACTCGCAGATAAACTGTTTCCACCTATGACAAATGAGTCTTCCACCTTCCATGTCATCTGGACTTTATCCCTGTTATAATATTCCTGTCTCTTGTTTCTGGGGTCACCCGTGTCGTGAGCTGACTGTGCCACCTTCCTGAGGCCGGTGAGGATGCTGTGGGCACCTTAATCACGGCTGTGAACAAACTGACTAGAGCTAACTGCCACGGAGCTTTGCAGTGGACGCTAAGTCGTTGTACCCATTGTTTGATCAGCGACGGAGCCAGATGTCTTATTAGGTCTCGGGGATTTGTGGAAGCCCAGAGCAGGCATGCACCTTCTACATAGAAAGGAATCCTCCTCACACTCAAGTTGGCATCGTGAAGTCCTGCCTTTGGAATTCCTGATTTCCTAAGACACTACCCTAATATTTTAAAGGACTTAAAAAAATTCAGTAAAATGTTCCCAGTAGCTGTTACATGTAGTCATGTAGTGTTTTTTCGAGACGGAGTTTTGCTCTTGTCTCCCAGGCTGGAGTGCAATGGCACAATCTTGGCTCACTGCAACCTCCGTCTCCCGCGTTCAAGGGATTCTCCCACCTCAGCCTGTCAGGTAGCTAGGATTATGGGCGCGTGCCACCACGCCCTGCTACTTTTGTATTTTTAGTAGTGAAAGGGTTTCAGCGAGTTGATCAGGGTGGTCTGGAACTCCTGGCCTCAAGTGATCCACCCGCCTTGGCCCCCAAAAGTGCTGGGAGTATGAATCACCGCACCCTGCCTACTTTTTTCACTTTCATTTCAGGTTCAGGGGGACGAGTGCAGGGAAATTGCATGTCCTGGGGGTTTAGTGAACAGATAATTTAATCATCCAGGTAATAAGCCTAGTATCACCTGATAGGTAGTTTTTTGATCCTCTCATTTCTCCCACCCTCCACCCTCCAGCAGCCCCTGCATCTGTTCCCTTCTTTGTATCCACGAGTACCCAATGTTTAGCTGCCATTTATCAGTGAGAACAGATGATATTTTGTTTTCTGTTCCTGTGTGAGTTTGCTAAGGATAATGG
The DNA here is from genome assembly GCF_006542625.1 of Nomascus leucogenys. NCBI lineage: Eukaryota > Metazoa > Chordata > Mammalia > Primates > Hylobatidae > Nomascus > Nomascus leucogenys. The sequence goes on from NW_022097638.1 coordinate 1,974, forward strand.
CCTCCACCTCCATGCATGTTCCTGCAAAGGCCATCATCCCATTTTTTTTTTTCTTTTTCTTTTGAGACTGGGTTTCCTTCTTGTCGTCCAGGCTGGAGAGCATTGGCATGATCTTGGCTCATCCCAACCTCTGGCTCCTAAGTTCGAGTGATTCTCCTGCCTCAGCCTACCAAGTAGTTGAGATTACAGGCGTATACCACCACGCCTGGCTAATTTGTATTTTTAGTAGAGATGGGGCTTCTCCATGTTGGCCAGGCTGGTCTTGAACTCCCGACCTCAGGTAATCCGCCTGCCTCGGCCTCCCAAAGTGCTGGGATTACAGGCATGAGCCACCACGCCCAACCAATCCCGTTCTTTTTCATGGGTCCATAGTATTCCATAGTGTATATGCTCCACCCTTTCTTTATCCAGTCTACATGGCGTCATGTTGAGGAATGGTTGTAACAATGTGCATAAAAGCAGTGAATGTTTTCTTTTGGGACAGTGTTTGCCTGTCTGGGAACCGGGGGGTCATTCGAATTGCAATTTCCTGGTCGATTTGATTAGCTAAGAGCATTGGGATTTTTAGGGTGCGTGTTGCACTGTTGCAGATCTTTTTTCACAGTGTAGAAATCTCAGGATGAATATGTATCTTTTGTTTTCTTTTCTCTCTCTTTTTTTTTCTTTCTGAGGTGGAGTTTTGCTCTTGTTGTCCAGGCTGGAGTGCAATGGCTGAATCTCGGCTCACTGCAGCCGTCATCTCCTGGGTTCAAGCAATTCTCCTGCCTCAGCCTCTGGAGTAGCTGGGATTGTAAGTGCCTGCCCCACACCCTGATTTATTTTTTTATTTTTAGTAGAGACGGGGTTTCACCTGTTGGGCAGGCTGGTCTCAAACTCCTGGCCTCAAGTGATCCACCTGCCTCAGCCTCCCAAAGTGCTCGGATGATAGGTGTCAGCCGCGGTGCCTGGCCGTCTGTTTTCTTTTCATAGGAGGTGCTGGTCTCACAGTGGCTCTGTGCTGTGATGAAATGACATTGTCAAAGTTTTACTCCTCACAGCTTGATTTTGTATGCTAAACAGGTCTTCTTTGGCGTGATTGAGGAGGAATGGGGAGACTTAAGGGAGCCATGTATTTAGAAAGCGATTAGATCGTGTTATGTCTTGGTAATTACTGCAGTTACACCACCCCATTCTTTCCGTGGCTCTCCTAGCTGGGTTCGTGGCTAGTCATGGAGGTGCCCTGAAGAGCCTCATTTTCCCACAGCTGTAGGAACTGTGTGCTACACCCACAATGTCTTAGCTTTTGTATTAGGGAACGTCTTTAGTTTGTTCCCCTGGCCACATGCTTTGGGAATGTCTTCAGTGTGTACACAGTGGCGGTCCCATAGCCACATTCTTAGGGAACATCTTCGGTGTGTACATGCGGCAGTCCCTTAGCCACATTCTTAGGGAATGTCTTCAGTGTGTACACGATGGCTGTCCCTGGGCCGCATGCTTAGGGAACGTCTTCGGTGCGGTCCCTTGTTTGCATTCTTGGGGAACATCTTCAGTGTGTACGTGGCGGCGGTCCTTGGCCACAAGGGAACATCTTCCATGTGTACATGGTGGCGGTCCCTTAGCCCCATTCTTAGGGAATGTCTTCAGTGTGTATATGGTGGCAGTCCCTTTGCCTCATGGTTAGGGAACGTCTTCAGGAAGTGCTATCCGTTGTCCACACGCTTAGGCAATGTGTTCAGTGTGTACACGGCAGAGGTCCCTTTCCTGCATTCTTAGGGAATGTCTTCAGTGCCTACACAGTGGTAGTCTCTTGGCCACATTCTTAGGGAACATCCTCAGTGTGTACACGGCGTCAGTCCCTTGGCCACATTCTTAGGGAACATCTTTGGTGTGTACATGGTGGAGGTCCCTTAGCCACATTCTTAGGGAATGTCTTCAGTGTGTACACAGTGGCAGTCTCTTGGCCCTATGGTTAGGAAACATCTTCAGTGTGCACATGGTGTCAGTCCCTTGCGCCACATGCTTGGGGAATTGTTCAGTGTGTACATGATGGCCATCCCTTGGCTGCATTCTTATGGAACGTCTTCGGTGTGTACATGTCGGCGGTCCCTTAGCCGCATGCTTAGGGAACGTCTTCAGTGTGTACAAGGTGGCGGTCCCTTGGCCACCTGCACTGAAGACATTCCCTAGGCATGTGGCCAAGGGACTGCCACCTTATACACACTGAAGACGTTCCCTAAACATGCGGCTAAGGGACCGCCGACATGTACACACCAAAGACGTTCCCTAATTCAGTGCAGGTCCCTTAGCCACATGCCTAGGGAATATCTTCAGTGCCGTCCCTTGGCTGCATTCTTAGGGAACGTCTTCAGTGTGTACATGGCTGCCGTCCCTTAGCCACATACTTAGAGAACGTCTTCAGTGTGCACACGGCAGCAGTCTCTTGGACGCCTTCTTAGGGAACATCTTTAGTGTGTACATGGTGGCGGTCCCTTACCAACAATCTTAGGGAAAGTCTTCAGTGTGTACATGGTGGTAGTCCTTTGGCTGCATGCTTCGGGAATATCTTCACTGGGGTCCTTTGGCCACATGCGTAGGGAACATCTTCCGTGCCGTCCTTTGGCTGCATTCTTAGCGTCTTCAGTGTGTACATGGTGGCGGTCCCTTGGCTGCATTCTTAGGGAACGTCCTCAGTGTGTACATGGCGGCGGTCCGTTACCATATGCTTACGGAACATTTTAGGTGCATACATGGCAGTGGTCCCTTAGCCACATGCTTAGGGAACATCTTCAGTGTGTCTATAGTGGCCGTCCCTTGGCCACATGCGTTGGGAACGTCTTCAGTGCCGTCTTCTAGCTGCATTCTTAGGGAACAGCTTCAGTGTGTACATGGCAGCGGTCCCTTAGCCACACACTTAGGGAACGTCTTCAGTGTGTGCACATCAGCGGCCCTTGGGGGCATTGCTAGGGAACCTCTTCAGTGTGTACATGGCAGCGGTCCCTTAGCCACAAGCTAAGGGATCGTCTTCAATGTGCACAGGGCGGTGGTCCCTTGGGCCACATGCTCAGGGAATGTTTTCAGTGTGTACACGGTGGTGGTCCTTTAGCCACATGCCTAGCAAACGTCTGCCATCTCTTGGCTGCATTCTTAGGGAACGTCTTCAGTGCGTACATGGCGGCGGTCCCTTAGGCACGTACTTAGGGAACATCTTCAGTGTGTACATGGTGGCAGTCCCTTAGCCACATACTTAGGGAACGTCTTCAGTGTGTACAGGTGGCGGTCCCTTAGCCATATTTTTAGCGAATGTCTTCAGTGTGTACACGGCGGTGGTCCCTTGGCCACACGCTTTGGGAACATCTTCAGTGCATACAGAGTTGCAGTCCCTTGGCCCCATTCTTAGAAAACGTCTTCAGTTCGTCGGTGGCGATTCGTTGGCCACGTTCTTCTGAGTGTCTGTGGCTGTCCTTTCCACCCTGTAAGCTCCTTTTGTTTCTTCATTGGGTGTCTCTGACTCTCATGTGCAATCCCTTTCCTCTGTCACCGCCCGTCTCAGGCACAGTGAGAGACGCAGCCAGCCTGCTCCTCTCTGCACGTCGCCATGTCAGACATTCTCCAGCCACCGTCCTGACCGAATTCATTCCTTCTCCTTCCCTTGTCCACGTCCTTCTTCCCCTACACGCTTGTTACCAAGAAGTGGTCTGAATCACAGCACAGGCTTCATTTGCTCTCTGGAATTGCAGCTCCCAGCCCCACCCAGATCAGAGATTCGGAACCTGAATCTTCGGATTTCTGGAGATGCCCCCATCCCATGAGAGACCTCTAGTGTGTTTCTTTATATTCGTTTAGACTTGGGAGGATGACAGGAAAGAAACCTTAGAGGGTGGCCCGTGCAGTTCCAGAGCCCAGGGTGGAAGGGGCTTCTATCCCTGGCTGCCTTTGTGCACCCAGGCTGGTGTGCAGTGGTGTGATCTCAGCTCACTGCAACCTCCGCCTCCCATGTTCAAGCGATTCTCCTGCCGCAGCCTTCCTGAGTAGGGAGCTGCTAAAATGAAATACCTTCAGTGGGTATTTTATAAACTACAGATGTTTATCACTCACAGTTCTGAAGGCTGGAGGTTTAAGATCATGGCAGATTCAGTTTCTGGTGGGGATGCACTTCCTGGTTCATAGACGACGCATTTTCTCTGCATGCTCACATGGTGGAAGGGGTGAGAGAGCTCTCTGGGGCTCCTTTTATAAGGACACTGATCCCATTCGTGAGGCTTGATCCCCATGACCTCATCACCTCCCAAGTCTCCCACCTCCTGATACCACTGTCTTGGGGGTGAGGATTTCAATGTAGGAATTTCTGGGAGGAACACAGACTTTCAGACTGTAGCAAATACCATTCTTTAAAAAAACGCAGTAATAGTTAAGGTTTTTTTTTTTTTTTTAATTTGATAAATTTTCCAAGAAGGAGGAGGCAAAGAAACCCTCCTTGTTTTGATGGTTAATATTAGTGCTGTAAAATACACTTCGGACTTGGGCTTATAAAAAATTCCTGGTCACGGCAAAATATAGGTGGTTCGCAGTACCTGTGAAAGCCCACCTTTCCTTTTTCTGACATGTAACTTTTGTGGAAATTGCTTAAAAGTTGTTTGTAGTTAGCCCTTCAGTCCTGTGTCCAACCCAGCGTGTCCGATACTATCTACCATTGTTTTTTTTTTGAGATGGAGTTTTGCTCTTGTTGCCCAGCCTGCAGTACAGTGGCACGATCTTGGCTTGCTGCAACCTCCACCTCCCAGGTTCAAGCGATTCTCCCGTCTCAGCCTCCCGAGTAGCTGGGATTACTAAATTTTATATAAATGTTGTATCAAGGAATATTATTGCTCTTTTGCCTTTTTTTCCCCTAACCATTGAGAAATTCAGAAAAAACATTTATGAACGTAAGCACTGTTTTTGACAAGTAAACATTGTTCTTGGCAAGTGGGCCTTCCAAAAATAAGGGCTGGCGTTTGCTGAAACTGCTTTTCTGTTTTTTGTTTGTTTGTTTTTTTCTTGCTACTTTTTTCCTTTTTTTTTTTGAGGCACTAATTGGAATCCACTTATTCATCCTGGGTGGAGAAAGAGTTCAGATCTAACACTGGGGGCTCTGTGTTTCCTTAGGTAATACATATGAAGTTTTTGTCATTGTAATTCAGTAATCTGTGTTAATATTATCACAAAAGAGCAGGGTGGCATTTGTGTCTTCTCAGAATTGCTTATTAAAACAGCTCATGGCCAGCCGTGGTGGCTCTCATGCCTGTGATCCCAGCACTTTGGGAGGCCGAGGCTGGTGGATCGCTTGAACCCAGGAGTTTGAGACCAGCCTGGGCAACGTGGCCAAACCCTATCTCTACTAAAAGTAGATGCTGTGTCTAAAAATATAAAAATAAAAATTAGCCAAATATGGTGCCACGCGTGTGTGGTCACAGCTACTTGGGTGGCTGAGGTGGGAGGATCACTGGAGTCCACCAAGTCGAGGCTGCAGTGAGCTGAGATTGCACCACTGTAGTGCAGGCTGGGCAACAGAGTGAGAGAGACCCTGTCTCTAAATAAATAAATGAGTTCACGATTAAGCAGAAGTTGTGCTTGTTCTGCCAGGATTTCAGTTGGGTTCATTGTGCCCTAATTTATGTGAGCTCATAGGTTGTGCGTTATCTTAGAGGGCTTGCATTGAAGAAAGAGGGTAGCCTTTCTTTTCCCTGATTTGTAGCACTGCTGAGGTGGCTTTCGGCTGATGGGTGGACCCGTGGGTGCAGATGTTTTGATGCAGAAGGAGTGATTGCCTTTTCACACTCAGGCTCCAACTGGCTTTTAGCTTGTGCGTTCTTACCTTGGGGTGTTCGAGGTCACTGGACTCCTATTTTATTTGTGTTTAACTGGAAAGGCAGGAACTCTGAGAACTTATCAAATAGGCAGTTACTGCAGGATTTCTAGAATTTAAATTGCTTCCAAAACTGGATCCACAAGCCGAGAATTATGTTTAGGTTTTAAAAGGTGTTGGTTTGCTTCTTACACGTTTAAGTTCTTGGGGAAAGAAATCCAAAGAATAATAAAGTTTCATGATACAAAAATGGTATGAGACCGGGCACAATGGCTTACACCTGTCATCCCAGCACTTTGGGAGGCTGAGGCAGGAGGATGATTTTTGAGCCTGAGTTTGAGATCAGCCTGGGCAACAGCGAGATCCTGTGCCTACAAAAATAAAATAAAAAGAGGCTGGGTGTGGTGGCTCATGCTTGTAACAGCTGCACTTTAGGAGGCTAAGTTAGTAGGATCACTTGAACTCAGGGGTTTGAGACCAGCCTGGTCAACATACTGAGACCTTGTCTCTAGTAACAATAAAAAATTAGCTGGACATAGGGTGTGCATTTGTAGTCCCAGTTACATAGGAGGCTGAGGTGGGAGGATCACTTGAGCCAGGGAGTTGGAGGCTGCAGTGAAATGTGATCGCACCACTGCACTCCAGCCTCTGCAACAAAGTGAGAGATGCTGTCTCTAAAAAAAAAAAAAAAAAAAAAAAGCCAGACATAGTGGCACATGTGTGTGGTCACAGCTACTTGGAGGCTGAGGCTGAAGGATCGCTTGAGCCCAAGGAGGCTGAGGCTGCAGTAAGCTACGATCAAGCCACTGCACTCCAGGCTGGGCAATAGCCTGGGCGACTGTCTCAACCAAAACAAATTTAAAAAGATAGGAAATTTCAATACGAAAATCAGTGTCCTCTAGAACATTCCATTTCTTCCCAGCTGGGCTATTTTTGGAGTTCCATGGGGAGCCGGCTCAGTGCAGTTTGCATGCACTCGGGAGGATGAGCCCTGCCGTGGTGTCTGTTAGGGGACAGCCTGATCTCACCAACCGTCCTGAGCAGGCCTGGTCCTCCGAGTAATAACTGGGAACACTCGCCGCTTTGTGAGAGGACCTCGTCTGCTCATTGGAAGGTCTTCTCTTCTGGTCTAGGCTGCAGTGTGGATACAATTTTTTTTTTTTTTTAAGACAGAGTTTCACTCTTGTTGCCCAGGCTGGAGTGCAATGGTACGATCTCGGCTCACTGCAATCTCTGCCTCCTGGGTTCAAGCTATTCTCCTGTCTCAGCCTCCTGAGTAGCTGGGTTACAGGCACCTGCCACCACAGCCGGCTAATTTTTATATTTTTCGTAGAGACGGGTATTCAGCACATGGGTAAAGCTGGTCTCGAACTCCTGACCTCAGGTGATCCACCCACCTCAGCCTCCCAAAGTGCTGGGATGACAGGCGTGAGCCATCCGCCCGGCCCAGTGTGGATACACCTTGAGCACATAACTGGAATCCTTTCCTTGGCAACTTGGAGCCCCTTGTGTCATGGTCATATAAACTGTTGAATTAAGAGGAGACAGCATTAAATATGTCACAGCTGTCCTCGAAACTGGGACTTGTTTTGCTTTCTGCCTGGAAATGTGAGCTATTTTTATGGAATTATTTTATAGAAAATAATTGTTGCATGTATATGAGGTACATACGTGATGTTCTAATCCAAGTACACATGTGCAATGATTAAATGAAGCTAGTTACCGTATTATCAACCTCATGACATATTAATAACAAGCCAATTACATATTAACATTCAGCTAGTTAACATATAACAAGCTAATTAACATATTCACATAACCCTAACTCTAACCTATATCACCTCACCTACTTTTTTTTGTGGTGAGAATATGTAAAATCTACTTTTAGTCATTTTGAAAGGCGCAGTGTATTGTTATTAACGTAATCACGTGTGGTGTGGTAGAACTTTGAATTTATTTCTTTTATCTAACTCGAAAAATTTAACTTGAATGTAATTATATATTTTTTTGAGACAGTCTCACCCTATCACTCAGGCTGGAGTGCAGCGTCATGTTCATAGCTCACGGCAGCCTCCAACTCCTGGCTCAGGTGACCCTCCCATCACAGCCTCCCAGGTAGCCGGGACTACAGGTGCACACACCACACCTGGTTAATTTTTAAATTTTTTGTAGAGATGGGGTCTTGCTATGTTGCTCAGGCTGGTCTTGAAATCCTGGGCTGAAGCGATCCTCCATGCCTCAGCCTCCCAAGTAGCTGGGACTGCAGGTGCATGCCACCATACCCAGCTAATTTTTCCAGTTTTTTTTTTTTTTTTTTTTTTTAAAGATGCGGTTTCATTATGTTGCCCAGGCTTGTCTGAAACTCCTGGCCTCCAGTGATCCTCCTTCCTCAGCCTTCCATAGCATTGTGATTCCATACATGAGCCACCGCTCCTGGCCTCCTAACTGAAATTTTACTTCTTTGACAAACACTTCAGCATTCTTCCCTGGCGACCACCATTGCACTCTCTGCGTTTATGCATTCAGCTTTTTTAGATTCTCTATGAGATGATATGGTATTTGTCTCTCTGTGCCTGGTTCATTTCACTTCACATTGTATCTTCCAGTCCCATCCATGTTGCTGCAAATGGCAGGATTTCCTTTTTCATGGCTGCATACTATTCCATTGTGTGTCTATGCCACATTTGCTTGATGCACTCATCTGTTGATTGACACATGGGTTGATTCTATATCTTGGAAACTGTTAGTAGTGCTGCAGTGCACAGGGGGTGCAGGTATCCCTTTGATGGGCTGATTTCCTTTCCTTTGGGTACACACCGAGGGTGGATGACTGGATCCTGCACAACATTCTTTCCTTTGATGTTCGCAGGCCCATTTCTGGACTTTAGGAAACGTCTTCACTGTGTACATGGCATCCGTCCCTTGGCCACATGCTTAGGGAACATCTTCAGTGTGTCCATGGCGACGGTCCCTTAGCCACATTCTTAGGGAATGTCTTCAGTGTGTACACAGTGCAGTCCCTTTGCTGCATGCTTAGGGAACGTCTACAGTGTGGTCCATTGGCCACATTCTTAGAGACTCTTCAGTGTTACACTGTGTGTGGTCCCTTGTTCTGCATTCTTAGGGAATGTCTTCAGGTGAGTACATGGCGGGACAGTCCCTTAGCCACATGCTTAGGGAATATCTTTCAGTGTGCACAGGCAGCGGTCCTTTGGGCCACATGCTTAGGAAGTCTTAAGTGCCGTCCCTTGGCCGGATTCTTAGGGAATGTCTTCAGTGTGCACGTGGGGGTCCCCTGGTTGCAATCCTATGGAATGTCTTCAGTGGTACACAGCGTCCCTTAGCCACATGCTTGGGGAACACATTCAGTGTGCACACGGCCACATTCTTACAGAATGTCTTCAGTGTGCACATGGTGGCGTCCCTTGCCGCATTCTTAGGAAATGTCTTCAGTGTGTACATGGCGGCGGTCCCTTAGCCACAGGCTTAGGGATCATCTTCAGTGTGCACAGGCGGGAGTCCCTTGGGCCACATGCTTAGGGAATGTCTTCAGTGTGTACATGGCTGCCGGTCCTCAGCCACATACTTAGGGAACGTCTTCAGTGTGTACAGGGCAGCAGTCCTTTGGCTGCATTGTTAGGGAACGTCTTCAGTATGTACATGGCTGTGGTCCCTTAGCCACAAGCTTAGGGAACATCTTCAGTGTGCACACGGTGGTGGTCCCTTGGGCTACATCTTAGGGAATGTCTTCAGTGTGTACACGGTGGCCGTCCCTTGGCCCCATGCCTAGGGAACGTCTTCAGTGCCTTGCCTTGGCTGCATTCTTAGGGAACATCTTCAGTGCATACATGGCAGTGGTCCCTTAGCCACATACTTAGGGAACGTCTTCAGTGTGTACACAGAAGCGGTCCCTTGGCCGCAGTTTTTTGTTTTTTTTTTTTTTTTAAGACAGAGCCTCACTCTGTCGCCCAGGCTGGAGTGCAGTGGCGAGATCCCGGCTCACTGCAAGCTGCGCCTCCCGGGTTTACGCCACTCTCCTGCCTCAGCCTCCTGAGTAGCTGGGACTACAGGTGCGTGCCACCACGCCTGCCTAATTTTTTTGTAGATTTAGTAGAGATGGAGTTTTACCGTGTTAGCCCGGATGGTCTGGATCTCCTGACCTTGTGATCCGCCCGCCTCGGCCTCCCAAAGTGCTGGGATTACAGGCGTGAGCCACCGTTCCCGGCCCCTTGGCTGCATTCTTAGGGAATGTCTTCAGTGCGGTCCCTTGGCTGCATGCTTAGGGAATGTTTTCAGTGCATACACGGTGGTGGTCCGTCGGCCACATTCTAAGAGAACGTCTTCAGTGCCTATACAGTGGCGGTCCCTTGGTCGCATGCTTAGGGAACACCTTTAGTGCAGTCCCTTGGCCCCATGCTTAGGGAACATCTTTAATGTGATCCTGTGGCCCCATGCTTAGGGAACATCTTTAGTGCGGTCTCTTGGCCACATGCTTAGGGAATGTCTTCACTGTGTAAACAGTGGCAGTCCCTTGGCCTCATTCTTAGGGAACATTTTCATTGTGTACACGGTGACGGTCCCTTGGCCTCATGCTTAGGGAAGGTCTTCAGTGTCTACACGGCAACGGTCCCTTGGCCGCATTCTGAGGAAACGACTTCAATGTCTATAGGGTATCGATCCCTTGGCTGCATTCTTAGGGAACGTCTTCAGTGTGTACACCGTGGTGGTCCCTTGG
>NW_022097639.1:0-41161 GCF_006542625.1 Nomascus leucogenys
TGATTTGCTCTCTCCAACAGCTCTCACCCCTGAGGATATCAGCATTTTGCTCCCAGAAGGGCAAACATGAAAGATATAATTCTATAACCACTAGATTCTACTTCGTTTTAGAACAACAGTATTTTACAACCATGGGAGATTAAAAAGAAAACCCACAGAAACAATGAAAACCTTTCAGTTTATTTTTCACAGAGTGCCAAGGTATTTGTTAATGGGATAATAAAAGAAACTCACAGAACAACAATTGTTCAATAAAAGTAAAATAGAGAATGAATGTGAAAAACAGAAAAAAATAGATCAAAAAAAAAGATTAGGAGTGAGCTATTCACGTAATAGTCTTTCCAATTCTGCCCAGAAAATAAAGAAATTTTTTTCTACTTTTCCTCAAGAAAGAGGAGCGCTTAGTGCGGGAAGAGGCAAGGCTGCCCTGAGAAGAGGGCACTAGGGCCGGGGAGTGACAGGCATCTGTGCTGCTCGTGGGCCTCAGCAGTTTCCCCACAGGACCCACAAAGGCTTCAGGTGTACTTGAGAGCTGGCTCTCCTGGTTTGGCCGCTACTGGCCACATCACCCTTTCTGTTTACCTCAGGGAGCTGAACAGATACTACCATTTTCTGTGTGTATTATATGGGGCAAAGTTTGGGAAGTTCTACCTTGAAGGCCCAGTCTAGCAGGTCTAGCTTTGCTGATAGGTGTACTCACTGGATCCATCCAGGTAGCTGTGGGCCTGGGCGTATCCACTGGTTATGTCCAGGTAGCCATGGGCCCAGGCGTACCCACTGGTTACATCCGGGTAGCCATGGGCCTTGGGTGTACTCACTGGATACGTCCAGCTCAGGTAGCTGTGAGCCTGGGCGTACTCACTGGTTACATCCGGGTAGCCATGGGCCTTGGGTGTACTCACTGGATACGTCCAGGTCAGGTAGCTGCGGGTCTGGGTGTACTCACTGGATACGTCCAGGTAGGTGTGGGTCTGGATCTCCCCTCCTTCACTGCTGGCGAAGCACTAGAAGATTCTGGAGTCCTCTGGACGCGGCTTCTGGATGCGCAGGCCTCCGCTGGGGAGCGCTTTGTATCAAGGATTCTGGAACCTGCTGATGGAGATGGCATCCTTGTACCACTGGAGGGTGGGAAGGGGGACGCCTGCGTAGGAATGGGAATAAATAGGATTTTAAAAATAATTTCCGACGTGAGAACTGAGGCACATCTGTTTCAAAGGGTAGAATGGCAATATTTTAATAGGCATTTTCTTGTCTATTTGTGCTTTCAACCACCCTGTAAGGAACTATTTTTCTCATTGTAGATGAAGCAATCAACACAGAGAGGCATTGAGAGGAGCAGTTGGCACGAACTCTGGCCACGTCGGCTGCGGTGCCTGCCAGGCTCCGCTCAGAACCCACACGGGCTCGTGCTCTTGTTTGGAAAGGAGATTCCTGCTGAGACTAACCTTAAGGTTCAGATGGAGATGAAGCCCTCTCTGCTCTGCAGTGCCCTACTCAGCCACTGAGGAAGAGCTTGGGCACAGCCTCATGGGGCAGAGACCAGGACACAGGCCACATCCCAGGTCCATGCCTCGCGGACAGTGTCACGTTGGGCAGAATACGTTACCTGTCCCTTTGTTTCCTCACATGCAGGTAAGTGAATGATAAATGTGACTTTAGAAGGTTGAAGATTGGATGTGTTTGTGTGTCTGTGTGTACATGTATGTGCATGTGAGTGTGCACGTGTGCATGTGTATGTGCATGTTTGTGCATATATGTGCATGTGTTCATGTGTATGTGTGTACATCTCTGCATATGAGCACGTGCATATATATGTGTACGTGTTTCTATGTGTGTCTGTGATCTGGTGCATATGCATGCACGTGTGTACATTTACATATGTATTTATAAAACTCATGCCCGGCACCTAGTGAGTATTCAATGGCAGTCTCACTATTCCTCCCAACAGCTAACAATGAAAATGACTTTTAAACACCCCCTATCAAAGGGGTTGGATACTCTGCCAACATGGGTCCACCCTGGACTTCTGAAAATTGATCCTGACTGCAGCAAACAACACAGGGGATGGAAACAAATACTTCTCCCTCTTTTGAAGCAATATGAAGACATCAGGGAAAGGTTCTCATGCCCTGTGTGAAGTCACGGTGTTAGGAAGAGGCCAGCACAGATTTTCCGCCTTCCACATGGCCCAGAGCCCATGGCAGCTGCCTCCAGGGGCAGCACAAGCTTCTAGCTCCCCAGTCTCAGGAGAGGAGGTGGGGAGACCTCCCAGACTGCCCCCAAACCATGGGCCTCTGTCAAATGACCTCATTCTCCAAAAGCCAGGGCCTCTGTCAAATGACCTCATTCTCCAAAAGCCAGTGTGACAAAGTGCAGGCTCGGGCCGATGGAGGCCGCCGCGGTGGAGAACTCCCCCCACCCCCACCCAACACCATGCATTTGTCCTGCTCTCCCATCCCCGATGCTGCTGGCTTTTGGCTTCTGAGTTGCAAAGCTTCTTCTGTGTAGAGATCACTGTGAGACCCAAAGATGTTCCTTGTGCTGCCTCCCTGTTCCTTCCAGGTCACCCCAGTCAGGGAGCAGCATGTCCCATGCATGCCCTTGGCTGGCCTGCACTGCACGCTCGTCCACCGAGGTGGGCAGAACGGCTGCCAGAGGGGTCCACACCCACAGCCCTAGAACCTATGAATATCCTGTCTTACTTGGCAAGAGGGACTCTGCAGGTGGGGGATTAGGTGTTTGATCCCTAGGTGTCTGAAGAAAAAAAAAAAAAGGAGCAGGCTATCTGGATTCCACTGTTATCAATAGTAACAGGAACTTTAATAGTTAACTATGATTCATGTGTTTTAGAAAAGAAACAAATGACCCAGAATTTTGGCAGAAAACTAGAAGCCATAATGAATCACAGAAATTCAGTATTGAAAAATAAATATCTGAAATACAAAATGCATATACATGGGTTGAGTTGGAAGAAACATTATAGTAGAAAACATTTTAACTGAAGCAGAAAAAAAAGATAGTATGTACAGAAAATATTTGTGTAATTGAAGTTCTAGAAGAAACGGAGAGAGGAATTGGGACATAAGCAATATTTTAAGACAATATCACCAAGAATTTCCCCAAACTGACAATAGACATTAAAAGAGAGATTTAAGACATTCTACAAAGCAGACAATTTAAGAAAAACTCCACCTACTACATTATAATAAGTCTGCAGAAAAACAGGGCAAGGAAAGATTTTAAAAGCAGCGGAAACAAATACTTTCAAAAGAGAAAATATAAGGCTAACAGACAGTGTCTCAATATACACAAAGGAGGTAAACAGAAAACAGAACGGCGTCCTTGAAATGTTGGGAAAGTGAAACAAGCTAAGAGACAAAAAAAAGATAAGAAATTTATTAACCAAAAAGAAAAAGCAATAACCTCTAATCAGTAGTTACCTTCCAAATAAATGGTAAAACTGATTAGGTGAAAATAAAACAACTCTTTTATACTTACAAGAAAGAAAAGTTGAAAGTCAAAGGTTAGAAAAAGATTTAAAGACCAAACAAGAAAAAAAGTATAACTTTAAAATCACAAGTTGATATTAATGCAAGATATATTGCTAAAAATAAAAAAAGAGTAACAGCCATCAAAGAGTGATACGACAATCCTAAATTTGTAAGCTATAAAAAATATATTCTCAAAATGTGTACCACAGAAATTGACAGAACTGCAAACCAAAATAGGAACATTCAACATTATAAAGATTTTAACTTACCTAAAACTGATGCTCCAGTCGGACAAAACAATCAATAGAAATGTCAATCTGAACAACTTGATTACAAACTTGACATACAGAAAGCCCTACAACCAATACTTACAGAATATAATTTGTTCTAACTGCATGTGGGACCCTCACCAAAATTGACTGTATTTGAATAAAAAATGCCAATTTCTGACAAACGACTAGGATCTATGCTACAATATATAAAAAGAGCTCTTGATATTTAAAAGGAAGAGGAACGTCTCATTAAAAAGGAGATATAGATGGAAAATAAACATGTGAGACAATGTTTTACATCATCAGCGATCAGTTAAATGCACATAGCTATTAGAGAAATGTAAAAAAAATGCTGACAACACCAAATGCCTGTCGAGAATACAGAGAATCTGGGGTGCTCACACATTGCTGGTGGGAATATAAAATGGTACAACCAGCCTGGGGAATAATTTGGTAGATTCTTTAAAAAGTAATCATGTGATTTATACAATGGAGCCATTGCACTCTTGGGCTTTTATCTCAAATAAATGAAAATTTACGTTCACACAAAAACCAGCACAGACGTGTCCATAGCAGCTTTAGGTGTCATCTGCCAAAAAATAAGTATCAGCCCAAATATTCTTAATGGGGTGAATGCTTAAGCAAGCTGTGGTATAGCCACAACATGACATACTTACCGAGCAATAAAAAGGAACAAACTATTGGTATAAACAAGAACTGGGGTAAATCTCCAGGGAATTAAGCCAAGTGAAAAAAGTCGAATCCCAAAACATTAAACACTATGATTTCTTTTGTATGACATTTTTTAATGAAAAATTTAGAGATGGAGACAGATTAGTATTTGCCAGGGATCAGGGACAGTGGAGGAGGCATTGTAAAGGGGTCAGTGTGATTTTAAAGGCACAGCACCAGAGAATTCTGAGGGATGGAGCTGCCCTGGGTTGACTGTGGTGGTGGATTCAGGAGCTAAGACATGGGACATAGTTATAGAGAGCTATGTGCACACATGTACACACCAAATACAAATAAAACGGAAAGTTTTAACAAGGCTGATAGATTGTATCAATGTCAATGTCCTGGTTGTTACAGTTTTGCAAAATGTTACCACTAGGGAGTACCAGGTAAAGAATACATGTGATCTCGTTGTATTCTGTACTACCTACTGCATGTGTATCTACGATTATCTCAATAAAAATTTCAAGAATTTAAAAATATTAACCATCCCCTACTTGTATTTACACACAATCGGAATTCTATGTAGGAATTGAAGTAAATGAAACACTACTACAAACAATACCACCAATATATTTCACTAACATAATATTGAACAAAATAGTATATACAGGACAATTTCACTTATAAAAAGGTTTAAAAAAGATAAAACTAACAGTTTGGCAAGATGGGAGGAAAGGATTGTGACTGGGAGAAGACACAAGAAGGCTTTGGGGTGCTGGTAATTCTGTTAAGAGTTCATCTGTGTGGTGGTTCACCTTGGAAAAATATGTAGAGCAGACATTCATGATCTGTGCACTTTTTAGTTTGCTACACTTCAATAAATCTGCTTATAGGGAACAAAAATATATCAAACAAATAAGCAAAACAAGCAAAAAAGAACAATCTTGCCAACAAAAACAAATCTTCAGAAAGAAATACATATGCCGGGTATGAGGTGATACCTCCTTGTGGTTCTAACTTGCACTTCCCTGATGATTTGTGATATTCAGCATTTTTTCATGTACCTGTTCGCCACGCATATATCTTTGAGAAATGTCAATGCAGGTCTTTTGCCCGTTTTTAAAAAGCACAATTATTTGTTTTGTTGCTATTGACATGTTTGAGTTGCCTATGTATTTTGATTAACCCCTTTTAAGATGTTAAAACAGAAGTAAATAGACATCCCATGTCCATGCACTAGAAGAATATTGTTAAAATATCTAAATCAGCCAATGGGATCTACAGAAAGAATGCAATCCGTCTTAAGTTACAGGAAGGATAGCATTAGGAGTACAAAAGGCATTCTTAATAGAAATAGAAAAAACCATCCTAAAATTCATATGGAAATGCAAAATACCTGACAGACAAAAGAATCTGGAATGAAAAGAAAAGCTGGAAGCATCACACTACCTGATTTCAAAATATACTAGAAATCTACGGTATGCATGGTACTATCAAAACAGCATTGTACTATCAAAGGGGCGGGGGAGAGACAGAGACGAACGAATGACAAGTGAAACACAATAGAGAAATCAGAAATAAATTCATGCATTTATTGTCAACCCATTTTTAACAAAGGCACCAGGAACACACATTTGGGAAGGACAATCTCTTCAATAAACTGTGCTAGGAAAACCCAACACCCACATGTACAAGAATCCATCTAGGCCGTTATCTTACCGTATACAAACATCTACTCAAAATAAAGACTTAAATGTAGGACCTGAAACTATGAAACTACTAGAAAACATAGGATAAATGCTTCATGAAACTGGAGAGGACAAGGAATTTTCAAATAGACATCAAAAGCACAAGAAACAAAAGCAATGATGTAATTACACTAAACTTAAAAGCTTCTGCAAAGCAGAGGAAGCAATCAGTAGTATGAAGACACAGGCCGGGGGTGGTGGTTCACGCCTGTACACCCAGCACTTTGGAAGGCTGAGGCGTGCCGATCACGAGTCCAGGAGATCGAGACCACCCTAGCTAACACGGTGAAACCCCGTCTCTACTAAAAATACAAAAAAATTGGCTGGGCGTGGTGGCTGGTGCCTGTAGTGCCAGCTACTCAGGAGACCGAGGCAGGAAAATGGCATGAACCCAGGAGGCAGAGCTTGCAGTGAGCCGAGATCGCGCCACTGCACTCCAACCTGGGCGACAGAGCAAAACTCTTGTCTAAAAAAATTTTAAAGTTTTTTAAAAATGAAGAAACAACCCAGAGAATGAGAGCAAGTACTTGTAAACTACACGTCAGGCAAGGGGTTCATACAGAAAACGTATAAAGAACTCAAACTACTCAAAAGCAAAAATACAAATGATATTAAAAAAACCTACCCAAAACCTTTGTCCCCCACCATTATTTCCCTTCTTTCTTTTCCCGACCTCCTTTGGCCAGCCCCCTCCCTCTCGCCACCCTTTTTCTTCTGCCAGCCCCCAAACTTCATTTTTTCCCCACCATCATTTCACAAAGCCTTCTCTACTCTCCTGCTCAACACTCTTTTCCCCATCCATCTACCCAAACCCTTTCCCACTGTTTCTTCCCACCGTCTTTTCCCCTTATCCCTGGCTACCCTTCTCCCCTCCCCCGCTCTCATCACCCTCTTTTGCTCTTTCATCTAAGCAAAAACATTTTCCCCCATCTTTTCCCAAAACCTTCTCCGCAACCCTGCTGCTCACCACCCTCTTTTCCCCTCCTCATCTACCCAGAAACTGTTTTCTTCATCGCCTTTCCCCCCGTTCCTCCTTGCCGTTCTTTCTCTTCTCCATCCACCCAAACATTTCCCCGTCGTTTCACAAAGCGTTCTCCCCACTCCTGCTGACTTCCCTCTTTCTCCCATCTACCCCCCAAAACTTTCCCCATCTTTTCAAAGCCTCCCTCCTTGACCACTCGTGCTCTTTTTTCCTCCCCATCCTGCTTGCCACCCTCTTTTTTGCCCTCCCATCTACCCCAAACTATTTTTCCGTCGTTTTCCCAACCCTCTATCTCTGCTCCCTCTCGCCACCCTCTTTCCCCCCCTCCATCTATCAAAACACTTTTTACCCTCCATCTATTCTTTCTCCACCGTCTTTCTTTTCTGCCACTGTCTTTTTACAAAACCTTCTCTTCCTCCTGCTGGCTACCCTCTTTATCCTTCTCCCACTTGCTGCCCTCTTTTGCTCCTCTACCCAAAAACTTCCCCCCCCGTATTTTCTCCCCACCGTCTTTTCACAAAACCTTCTCTCCCTACTGCTTGCCCCGGTTTTCCCCCATCACCACCCTCTCTTTCCTCCTCCCACTTATAACCCTCTTTTCCCCGTCCATCCACCCTGAAACTTTTTAGCCACCGTCTTTCTGCAAAACTTTCCTTCCCTCCAGCTCCACCCTGTTTTTCCGCCTCCATCTACCCAAAAACTTTTTTCCCCCGCCATCTTTGCGCTGCCATCTTTTAACGATGCCTTCCCCGCTAAGCTATCCTTTTTTCCCTTTGGCACTAACTACCCTCTTTACTCCCCTCCAACTATCCCA
The DNA here is from genome assembly GCF_006542625.1 of Nomascus leucogenys. Lineage (NCBI taxonomy): Eukaryota > Metazoa > Chordata > Mammalia > Primates > Hylobatidae > Nomascus > Nomascus leucogenys. The sequence goes on from NW_022097639.1 coordinate 7,983, forward strand.
AAACTGTTTTCCTTTTCCTACCTCCAGCCGCGCCGTCTCCGTCGCTGTCAATAACCGCAGCGAGGCGAGCCGCTTTCCCGCGGCTCTAGCCTCCAGCATACGGCCAGTGACTCCGGACTTCTAGTCCTCCACGCCCAACCATACAGGAAGATGGCGGAACCTGGAGAAGCGTCATTGGGCTTCAGCATCATTTATATACTGCGGTTAGGCCCACGGAGGTTCCTGGACTGCATGTTTTGATTGGATGAGAAAAAAACCACCAGGCTTACCCTGATTGGACTTTATTATCATATTCTGATTGGATGAGAACAAGTCTTAACACAACCAATCACAGCATGAAAATAAAGCCCAATCAGAGTAGGCCTAGAGGTTTTTCTCTCGTCCAATCAGAACATGTAGTCCAGGAACCTCATTTGCATAACCTCAGTATATAAGGTAAGCTGAGTTCGCTTCACCTCATTTCAGGCTCTTCTGTGTGGAGCGGAGGAGCTCCTCTGTGCCTGCCTTAGAGAACTGGGGGAGGTCGGAGGATGGATGGAGCCTGGAGCCCTGGAGCTTGGGACACTACCTCGCTGCGGTTGGTGGTGGCGACAGCAGTAGGAGGGCGGCCGGCATCGGGAGCTTCTGCTGCTGGGCTGGAGGACTAGGAGAAGGAAGAGGCACCGCCACATGCTGGAGGCTGGAGCCTGTGCCACCGCAGCTCGGCTCGCCTCGCTGTGGTTGGTACTTTTAATGTGCTGTTGAATTCTGTGAGTATTTCAGTTTGTTGAGAATTTTTTGCATCTTTATTCATCAAGAATATTGACCTGTACTTTTCTTGTGTTATAAAGCCTTTGGCTTTGATATCACAGAAATACTAGCTTCATTTAATGAGTTTGGAAATGTGGTTTTTCCTCAGTAATTTGGAAGAGTATATAAAGAACTGGTATTTTTAAAAAATGTTTAGTGGCGTTATATTAACAAAGCCATCTCTTCCTGAGCTTCTTTGCTGAGAGGTTTTTAATCAGTTTATTGCTGATTCAATCTTCTTATTCATTATTGCTCTGTTTATGTTTTCTATTTCTTCATGATTCAGTCATAGTAGGGTGTACATTTCCAGAAATTTATCGTTTCTTCTTGGCCTTCCAATTTATTGTCAAATAATTGTTTATAGTAATCCCTTATGATCATTTGCATTTTTATGGCATGAGTTGTATCGTTTCTTCTTTCATTTCTGATTTTATTTATTTGAGTCTTCTCTATTTTTTTCTTGGTTAGTCTAGCTAAGATTTGCCAATATTATTTTATATTTCATCGATTTTTTTCTATTGTTTTCCTGTTCTGTATTTGATTTATTTAATTTCTGTTCTAATCTCTATTAATTCCTCTGGTAAATTTGGGCTTAATTTGTTCCTTTTTTCTTCCTTGAAGTTTAAAGTAAGGTGGGTTTGTTTTTGGACATTTTTCTTGTTCAGAGTAGATGTTTATTGCTGTACTACCTCAATACCACTTTAGCTGCATCCATAACTTTTGTTATTTTGTGTTTTTGGTCTTTATATGTAGATACATTCTAATTTCCCTCGATATCTTTTTGACATAATGGTTGTTCAAGAGTGTATTGATTACCACATATTTATGAATTTCCTAGTTTTGCTTGTTATTGATTTTAATTTTATATCATTATAGATAGAAAAGATACTTTCCCCACTTATAATTTCCATATTCTTAAATTTACTTGTGTTTATTATGTGGCCTAACAGATGACCTATCCTGAAAAATGTTATATGATCACTTGAGAAGAATGTGTATTCTGCTGTCACTGGATAGTTCTGTACATGTCTATGAGGTCCTTTTGTTTTATAGGATGTTTAAGATTGCTACTTCCCTACTGATTTTCTGCTAGAGACTCATTCCCATTGTCATAATTGGCATAATGATGTGTCTCACTGTTATTTTATTGCTGTCTATTTCTCCCTTCAAATCTGTCAATGTTTGCCTTATATATAGTTAGGTACTCTGATCTTGGGTGCCTATACATTTATAGTTGTTCTAACATCCTGATAATTGACATTTTTATCATTATATAATGACCTTTTTTATTTCGTGTGACAGTTTTTAACCTAAAGTCTATTTGGCCTGGTATAAATTTAGCCACTCCTGCTGTGTTTTGGTTACGATTTGCATGGAATATTTTTTTCCCTCCCTTCACTTTCAGCCTTTGGGAGTCCCTGAATCTATAGTCTCTTGTTGACAGCCTATAGTTTGATTTTAGTTTTTAATGCATTTGGACGTTCTTTGTCTTTTGACTGGGGAATTTAATCCATTTACAGTCAGCTGGATGTAGGTTCCACATCCACAGAGTCAACCAACCTTGCATAAAAAATCACACACCCCCATAAAAATAACAATGATAACAATTGAATAATAAAAGTAATGCAAACCAGATGGTGTAACAGATATTTATATACTGTTTACATTCTATTAGATATGATAAATAATCTAGAGATGGTTTAAAGTATAGGGGATGGTGTGCATGGGTTATATGCAAATACTATATCACTTAATATAAGGGACTTGAGCATCCATAAATTTTGGTATCTACAGGGGATCTTGAAACCCATCTTTCAAGGATACTGTGGGACAACTGTATTTACAAAGTTGTATTAATAAGTAAGGACTTGCTATGGCACTTCATTTTATTTTTTCTTTCTGTGTTACAATTCTTTTGTCTTTCCTTTTTCTCTTGCTGTTTTCTTTTGTGTTCATTGATATTTTTGTATTGATATGTATTTATTTCCTGTTCTTTTTCTTTTGTATATTTTCTGTAGTATGTTATTTTTTTGGTTACCATGGGGCTTATGTAAAACATCATATATATGGTAGCAAAGTTTATTCTAGGCCAATAACAACTGAACTTTAATCATATAAAAAATTCTACGCTTTTACTTCTCCCACTTTGTTATTGATGTCCCAATTACATCCTTTGTATGTGTGTATCTACTATTATACTTCTGTAGTTATAATAATTTCTGCTTTGTTTTCTTTTGACTTTCATATTAGAAAAAGGTGCACCACCATTATAATGTAGCACAATTTTGTATTTGTTTAAATAATTAGCTTTTCCAGTAAGTTTTATATTTTAATATGCTCAGTTTTGCTATTTAGTATCTTTTTGATTGAGTTGAAGAGCTCACCTGTCATTTATTTTATGACAAATCTAGTGGTGATGAAGTTGCTCTCTCAGCTTTTGTTTGGGAAAGTCTTTATCTATTCTTCATTTTTGAAGAAAAATGTTTTCCAGAAATTGCATTCTTGGTTGAGAATTTTTCTCTTTCAGCATTGTCTTGCTTCTTCAAAATTCACTCTTTGACTTTTGACATTTAATTATAATATGTCTTTGTGTGGACTTCCCTTGAATTTGTTTTATTTGAGTTCCATTTGGCCTCATGTATCTATATGTCCTTTTCCTTCTACAGATTTGGCAAGATTTTCGCCAGCACTGTACTGTCCTCCTTATTTTTCTCTCCTCCATCTGGAACTTTTGTGATCAGTATATTATTTCACTTTATGATGTCCCTTAAGTCCGTAGGTTCATTTGCTCTTTTTTCTTCTTTTTTCTTTTGCTCCTTTGTCTGTATAATTTGAAATGATTGGTGTCTGGATTAGCTGATTCCTTCTCCTGTTTGATGAAGTCTACTTTTGAACACCACCTAGTGATTTTTTTTATTTTGGTCATAGAATTCTTAGCTCCAGAATTTCTAATTGTTTCTTCCTGTAAAATTTTTATGTCTTCAATATTTTTATCTTGCTCATCTATAATTGTTGTGATTTCATTTAATTGTGTCTCAGTGTTCTCTTGTGGCATGCTGAATTATCATGGAGCCCTGGAGCTCTCCTTTCCTCATGTGTGCTTCTTCTTTCATATGTGATAACTAAAATGAACTTTAACAAATCTCAAATTTGAGTACATTCCCAATCACCTGCTAAAAGTAACCTCCCAACCTCCACTTATTCCTCAGATGTGGTAGTTTGAAAGTTGTTCCCCTAGATTACAACTACAGGCCAACCAGAGGGGACCCATGGTCACTAGAATGGTCCAGTCACCTTTATACTTCAGTGTGTGTAAGAATCACCTGGGATCCTATTTAACATTCAAGTTTCTGAGCCTTCCCCTAGCCAGGCTCTGTGCCAGTAGATTTTATATACAAAATGTGAGGGAACCATTACCCTTTTCAAGTGATTAAAAAAAATCAGAGGTGAAGCAATTAGATTTGGCTACATTTAGTTTGATGTTTTATCTTTCAACATACAGGCCTTTTTAACAACTGTCTTTGCTGAGTTTCATGCTGAAAAAGCCTTGAGGCTCAGACTCAGCCCACAGGTCCCTGCACTCTCTCCACCTCCCTTCTGCCCTTTCCATGCGTAGCCTTCACAGCAATTATTTGTGAATTATTTATTTTTTCGAGCTCTCTCTTAAGGTTAATTTTTCTTAAGAAATATTTACTCTCAATATTATAAAAATGTAGAAGTTTATTGTAGAGAAATGTGAGAAAACATTGGCAAGAAGAATATAAGGATAAAACCCATTTAGGATTTCCCCATCCATCTATACTTATATTTATAGTTGGACTCTAGTGGCATTTAAATGCAAAATTTAATATACATGTTTATATTATTTATATTTTTAAAATATTAATAATTGATTAGTTAATTCAACAATAATAATTGTTAACATTCCAGACACTACTCTAAATACTCATGAATACAGCAGTGAACAAAATGGATAAAAATTCCTGACTTGTGGAAGCTATATTCTAATGGGGGAAGATAGGGGATAAATAAACCATGTGGCATGCTGGGGGCGGGTGATGAGTAAAGACGGAGAAAAATTAGAAGGATCAGGTCAATAGGAAGTGTGTGTTGGAGGTGGCAGGTGTACATTCTTCCCTCAGCTTAATTAAGGTTTAATCGCAAAACATTGTATATATTTATGGTATACTGTGGCTGAGCTGGCACTCAAACCATAGGAAACTTTCTTTTCACTCTTCCGTCCCCTTTCCAAAGGCAGAGAAGCTTCACCCAGGAGCCATTGCCACCTCTGGCTAATTATATAACTTTTAAATTTGAAAAGTAAAATCTAGCATATATACAAATGTGACTTGAAATATTTAATTGATGGTCAATGCAAATCATATATAGAACACGTATATTATAATTTGAGTTTTTCTTTCTTAATTTTAGTGCTCAAGGAGGATGTATTTCACATGTCCTGCCAGAATTTTTGCTTGAACCAGAAGATTATAAGAGGTGGATTGAAATTATGGTAAGAAAATATAATTTCTTGGAACAAACCACACAGTTATTATTGTATGTACTGGTATTTGGCTTATATTAGAATATTCTATGTCAGAGTCCTTGAGTTTTATATACAAAATACTATTAGGATAATAATTTTTGGATAACCCATATGTTTTTGTACATTTGTCAAAAAATCTCTATGGAGTTCCTATGCAAAAATGATTACATGACTTTCTTAAATATATAAATAATTACTACTTTGGAGAATTTATAAATGAAGACTAAGGTGGGGTTATGTAAATTTTATTCTTAAACTTTTAGAATATATATTTTCCAAATAAAATACTGGTTTTATTTCACCACCATGTGCCACTTTTCTTTTTCATTGTCAGGGCAAAAGAGAAATGAAACAAGAAATATATAGTTTTGTCGTAATACATAGTTTACTTTCTGGTAACCTATTGAGAGGGGAGTGGTCTTTGAGGAGTCTGCAGGCTTTGAGGCAACTATGGTTGTAGGACTCTCACTATGCTTGCCATGTGACATGAGTGGAGAACCAGGTGCCTGCCTGTTCTTTGGCAGTATGCTGAGGTCCTGTTGCCTTATCCAAAGGGTGTGATTCTTTCTTGGCTCAGCAATCAGAAGAACTTCGTATCTTGTTTGGCCACCTATTCTACAGAGTGATCTAGTAGGTGCATTGAATGACTAAATCTACGATCTAAAGAAGAGACTGCGTGCTCCTTAAAGTTACCTGTGTTGATATCTTCTATTATTGGCACGTGGCAAATTAGAGCTCTTGATTAAAATATAGAAAAGGCATCCACTTGTTTTGGAAAAAAAACCTCATATGCTAAATTTGCCTTAAATTTTAATTAATGTTGTACTATTTTATTTCTTAAAGTCTTCCACTAATACGATGTCTGTGAGTTCCTGCACACCTAAGAAAAAATGTTCTATTGTTATGGAAATGTCTAAATTTGAAGCCTGGAGTAAAGGGGCATGGACAGATGTATTTCTACAGATATACAAGGTAACATTTCCGCTATTGTTTGCTGCTTCTCTGTTGATTAATATAAATCATATATTAATTAAAGTATAGACAAGGCTGCCATGAAAGATTCAAAAACACAGTGCCTTAAATGAGAGATTTTCTTTTTTATTGCCTTCTCATGGAACTGCTGAGATGTGAGAGGGTCAAAGCTTCTGGAGTATCTCTTTTCTCCTCAGTACTAGGCTTTCATGTAAGGGTCTGATTTCTCTGAAGAAAGAATTGCAGGTAAAGGAGTACTGGAGGCAAGGAGTTACCTTTTAAGGATGTGACCTGAAAAGTATGTCTTTTTCATTTCAGATTTCATTAGGCAGAATTCAGTCATACAGTCACATCTAGCTGCAAAAAAAGTTGAGAAATACACTCTCTAGAATGAGTAGCTACAGGAATATTCTAGTACTAAAAGGGAGAATTAAAGAATGAGTACTGGTGAAAATTACTGTCTCCACATCTAATAAACAGTAGTCTCTTGCTATAAAACTATATTCACTAAGATTCATACAGCTATAGGCAAAAGCAGGTTTTTATGAGATTCTCAAACTTACTTCCTGCCAAATTGCATTTGTGGGTAGATTAACGTAGCATAGATTATACCTGTATACTCTATACCCCTATTGCATAAACAAGTCCTGGTTTCAGTCCTTGAATAATTTCCTAGGTTTTCAAATATAGCACTGTAGGTCTTGTCCACTAGGACCAATGGAGGCTTTTGTTCTGTCTTCACACTTTGCCAACCCCAGACGGGTGAGCTATAGGACTGAGAGTTAGAACAAAGGAAGAATTGAATAGAATCAGGAATTAGCAACTCAAAGGAAAGGGCAAAATTGAGAGCTGAATAATGAGTAGTATGTGTAAGACTCTGTCAATATTTTAATATTAAATCCTCACAACTGAAATCCTCAATTTAGCCATGAAGAAACTGAGGCTCACAGGCACACATTCTTTCAAGATCACAGGAATTTGACCATATGCAACAATTTGATGCAGGTAATGCTTATTTCTTCCTTGTTGTTCTCTACTGGGGCCCAGGAGTCCAGGGCCCTCATGCTGCCCCCTGGCAGTCTGAAGTCTCCTTTGGAGTCAGCCACCCAGATCACCTTCTGGAGAGTTCCTTCTTCTGCGTGATTCCTGACTTGCTCCTCCTGTCCTCCTCTTTTTCACCATCAACCTGAACTATCTTTCTTGCCGAATGTAAGAAGAGAATTCTTGTGTGAAAATTCATTTCATTGGTGACTGGTTGTTAATGCTGGAAATATGATCCTTTGCACTGTTAGTCATATAGGGCCTACTCTGCTTCACCAGAAGCATGGTCTTGGGTTTGGTTTGATAATCAAAACTGTGAAATACAGTAGATTTTACATGGCAACACGTTAACTTAGTTTTAAGGAAGTACAAAAGATAGTTGTAACACAGAATGCACACCAACACCGAAGCCAAGAGCTGTGACTCAAAGCATAGCTTCCAGTGTCCCACTCACTTGTCACTCACGTCAGAAGTGGTTACAAGAAGTGGAATATGGTGGGCAAGGGCCATTTCAATACAGGAAAGCCTTCAAGTCTGAGGAATCTTTTCAGTTTTCTAGTCATGCAGCACCCTCAGAGTAATGAGCAATTTCTCATTACTCAGTACAAAACACTGACAGTGAGGTATGAATGCTTCATCTGGTACACTATCCTCATCTGGATTCTCAAGTAACGGGGATGTCCTATAAATGTATTGCTATACATTTCTTTAGTTAAGGGGGTTTAAGGAGACTCCAAATAAGTGTTAAACCATCAGGCATCTCTAAATCTAAAGGAAAGATCATACATAAACTGGCAATTGATTCTTTTCTTTGGGTCAACATAAGCCTAGTCAAGATGATTCTTCAGAACAAATCCAAATATCTCATTAGTCTCAAAAATCCAGAGATTTTCATGGACAAGTAAAAATGAAAATTATGTTTTCTAAGCCAATTGGTTAAAAGAACACATAATTTAAAAAGTTGTCATTAATAAACCATAAGCCAAATATAATAGCAAAGTTCATGTGAACCTGAAAGTGCATATGATGGGGGGGGATAGCGCTCAATATATGCAAATGTATACTATTAGTAGTAGTTTTGTCATTGTTTTGAAGTCTTTTAAATGTCCCATAGTGACATACTGGAATAGCACAGGACTATGTTCTATTTTGTGGCCAATGTATTAACTTTAAAGGGTGCTATTACAGTTCTTGAATCAAATCTTTAACAAAAATGAAAGATAATTCAAAACAATGTTTTCTGGGGGCTTGAAAGAAATTCCTGAGTATGGATCACGAAATATCATTTACCCAAATTTCATCTTAGCTGGCACGGCTCACAGCACATTCTTGCCTCTGTAATTCTGACTCCGTTCCTTCAACTCATGCTTGGTGTGGTTTGCATGTTAACGGATAAATAGTAACACTTATTGCCCCAGGTGTATTTGGATTTGCAAGTGATGGAGTCTTGTACTTTGTGTACATTTTAATTCTTCACTTTATTTTTCTAGCAATTTATTTTCAGAGTATTTTACAAAACTATCATTCTGTGCTAAAGACAAAATTAATAAGTTTTTTTACCACCGACAATTTCAGAAACACTGCTGTAGAATTAAGCACTCAGTGTAATGGCTCTTCCAATACTAAAGGTTACAACCATGCTCCATGTGGGTCCATCATTAAATCTGTATTCTTAGTCAAGGGTCACTTGGAGATCTTGTCGTCTTTGCAGAGTAGAAGTGACAGATGACAGATGAATCCTGAGCCAGTTCAGGTCATTAGTCCCAGACATATATCTCATCAGCTGTACTCAAGTAATTTATCATTTGGTATTTCCCAAAAAGAAACAGATATTGATGGGGGTCCTTTTCAAAGGCTTTAAATTGCATTTTTATAATACGTGAGATTTGAAATGTAGGACTTCTAGACCACGAAACTGCCAGAATGAAAGAAGGCAGTTCCATTAAACTTCTATACAAAATGCTAAAATGATGCAATTCACATATGCTAGATAAATAGCTAACATTCAGAAATGGATTTTTTTAATCAAATTTTAAAGTACTTCTTATAGTGGCGAACAAAAGAACAGTTTTGGATGCTCACAGGTATTTTAACAATTTGTATACTGTAGTTATTTGAAACACTGCATGGCATAAATATGCACTACTTAGAAAAAGAGCACTTTTTCCAGTTACTATTAACATGTACTTGACTGTAAGAGTACTTGTCTTAGGTTAGATTGCCCTAAAAGCAGACGCTGAGACAAGTATTTGAGCGCAAATCATTTATTTCAGAAGTTCTCCCAAGAAGCATCAGTAGTAGAGTAGGGAATTAAAGTAGATAATATAATGAAGTCAGTAACAGTTGTGGTTTCAATCAGGTTTCACTGTGGGCAACTGAAGCTCAGTGCCACTGGGGACCAATAGGATACATTTTAGAACGTATCTCAGACTTACCTCAACTGACTGGTTAGGAATCTGGAGTAATTAACTACCACTTCCCTGACCGTCTTTGGTAAGGGGCCGTTGCTGGGGTCATTATTTTCTGGCGCTCCTACCTTGCCCTCTGTGAGCTCAGTGTGCTCTCATATGCCAGAAAAAAAAAAAAGAAAAAAAACATCTCTCAAGCAGAGACTTACAGGTTTTCACAATAAGCAAGCTTCAGAATGTAAAGGTGGAACTAAGGAGATATGAGCAGGGTATCAAGAGTATCTTTATAGCACATATGACTCAAATTGTTGTTTTCATATCCATACCATTGGAAAACCTTCTATTAAAGGTTTAGGATAAATCAAGGAGCTGAGCTTACACTGTGTACTCTAATGTGAACCAATGCTCCATTCAGAAACTCTTGAGATGTATATAGTGAGGTAGCAGATCACAAGCTGTTCATCTCATCTAGAACTTGTAGACAATGGTTAGTAGAGCGTTACTTTGAGTAGCTCTGTACTATAGTGCTTTACTGACAGACACAGAGTTCTTTACTTCATCTTAATATTGCTAAAATTATTTTTAAATCCAGTTGCATTGCTACCTAATAAAACATGTGGTGTACATGTAGTGAATGGTGATATGATGTGAATATACCACACTTTGAGTTATAGGGTAACAATATGTCAAATAACAAATTTTGTACACTTTTATCATCTTAAAACAGACCTCTTAAATAAATGTAAGAAAATAATTTTTGACTTGGTAACTTATTTACTTTTACTTTGGTTTATTTTTCTTTCTTTCTTTTTTTTTTTTTTTTGAGACGGAGTCTTTCTCTGTCCCCCAGGCTGGAGTGCAGTGGCGGGATCTCGGCTCACTGCAAGCTCCGCCTCCTGGGTTCACGCCATTCTCCTGCCTCAGCCTCCCGAGTAGCTGGGACTACAGGCGCCCACCAACACACCCGGCTAATTTTTTGTATTTTTAGTGGAGACGGGGTTTCACCGTGTTAGCCAGGATGGTCTTGACCTCCTGACCTTGTGATCCGCCCGCCTCGGCCTCCCAAAGTGCTGGGATTACAGGTTTGAGCCACCGCGCCCAGCCTACTTTGACTTATTTTTCTAAGCTGCATGAGCTGGTAAGGAAATAAGAAAGGCATCTTACCTCTTTGTGTTTTAAATGAATTTACATCCTAACAGAAATGTTCTTAAATGCCGTTATGTTTTAAATGTACAATAAGCTTCTTGTAAATTATACAGTGTAGTTCCTTAAAGACTAAATACCACAGAAGCAAAAAGTTGCCAAGTTAAAATGAGCATTATTGGGACACATCTGTTCTACTCTTTTACTTCTGATTGAATCCATTAACCAGAAAATACTAGTGCCCTCTTTTATCTTCTGTCATGTTTTTTAAAATTTTCTCTTCAAATATTAATGTGCTGTTTTTCCATTTGCATCTAATAAAAGTTATCTCTCCCAATTTCAGGTTTTGGTTCTATCTCGTGTAGTACCATACTGCAGCAATAATATGCCCCCCATATGTGTCCAAAATACACCAAAAGTCAACCCTTCTTTTGCATCCAGCAACATATATTCTGATTCTGAAAGAATTTTGCTTAGTTGGATGAACATAAATTATGAAAATACTCGACATGTGATATGGAAAAACTGTCACAAAGGTGAGAAGTGATTTTTTTCTTTAAACAAGTTATTGCAAATTGTAGTGTGATGACGGAGAAGGAGCCATGGATACACAATCCACTCAGAATCCGTGGGTTCTAGACCCCTCTCCAACATTTACTTTCTGTTCTACAAAAATGATGCCTCCTTAACATCTTCAAGATATGTTTCCTCACATATAAAATGGAAATAATAAAAGGTGCTTCTTTAACTTATTTTGAAGAATAACTGATTTTAAAAGCATATGGAGGAACTCTAGAAATGAAAGCATTAATCATTGCTGACATTTTCAGCTGTATAGAGTATTAAGTATATAGGTGACACTGCTCAAACTTAGTATATAACTAGTTGAGATCAAGTAAAATCTCCTAGAAAACATCTCGCATGTCATATGAGGAACATGTTGGAAATCACTAAGAGTAATAATGCTGCCTGAATTCTTTGGGGGTAGGTCATATTAGGTATTTCACAATGAAATAAGAAAGTCATGTCACATCCTTGTGTTTTAGATGAATTTACTTTCTAACAGAACTGTCCTTAAAATGCAGTTTTTTTAACCCAGTCATAAGCCTCTTGTAAATCACACAGTGTGGTGCTGAGACATGTTGGTGTTCACAGATAGTACTAAGGACAGTGCGCACGGTCATTGTTCCTTTAGCTTCAATTCAACTCCTTTCTTCCAAGTGCATACAAACCTGTTGTGTTCAGAGTAGACTGTTTTTTAACATGAAATAACTTTTTAATATCCAATATGCAGAATTTAGTTCAAACTTTACAAGTAAGGGGAAGATTAAGAGTTCAGTTTAAAAATGAAACTTTGAATTATGATTGCCCTTAAATTGAAGGTGTTATTTTAGAAAACATTCAAGAAAACACCAAGACTGAAAGAGATATATTGATATGTTGGTATTTGAGAACAGCAAACAGAATACTTTATTACCTTCTAATTGACATGCTGAAAATATCAAAATTTATATCTTATAAAAATGTATTTACCCCATTAAAATACAAAACAAAGTACAAATAAATAATGCTGAGGTGAACTTCACAAAAACACATAAAAATTAGTTTGATTATTGTAGAGTAACACTTTGACCAGGGTGTCATAAAATACGTGCATATATTAAAAATTAATGTGTTAATTTGTTATAAAAGTGTTATGGTTCTAATTTTACCAACACAGTGGCCTATGCCAGTTAATTTCAAAGATTTTGCTGCATGTTTTTCCAAATAATATATTATAGACATTTACCTCTTTGCTGTTTTTTAGCAAACTGAGTCCAATGCCTTCACAAAGCCTTTGTGCTTCCTGTTCCCTTTGACTAGACTATTATTTTACCAGATATCTTCATGGTTCCCTTTCTCATTTCATTCAAGTCGTTGATTAAATGTCACCTTATCTGAGAAGGTTTATCAGTGTCTTCTCTAAAACAGGATATCCTTCAGTCCTACTCTTTCCTGCTCTATTTTTATTCTTAACAGCACTTTTTAAATATAAATGTAATTGTAAACATCAATGTATTTGTTTATCGTCTGTCTCTTCCAGTAGAATATGACCTTCTGAATAAATTAGACAAGATTGTTCTTTGGCTAGTTAGGAATGTGACCTTCTTAATTAGCCAAAGAACAATCTTGTCTCATTTATTCCCAGAGCCTAGAACTGTTCCTAACAGAATAACAGACACATGCTCTCTTAGCTTTGTCCTGGTATAACAGAATACCATAGACTGGGTAATTTATAAAGAACAGAAATTTTTCTTTCACAGATCTAAAGGCTGAGAAGTCCAAGATTCAGGTACTGGCAGGTTCTATGTCTGATAAGGGCTGCTCTCTGTTTCCAAGATGGTGCCTAGACGATGCACACCCCAAACAAGAGGAACACTGTGTCCTCACGTGGCAGAAGGCACAAAAGAGATAAACTCCCTCCATCAAAGAACAATGTATTATTCAGCAGTAAAATGAAGTGAGCTATCAAGGCATGAAAAGACATGGAGTAAACTTATAGATGTATTACTAGGTAAAAGGAGCCAATTTGAAAAGGCTACATACTGTGCGGTTTCAACTATATGACTTTCTGGAAAATGTAAAACCATAGAGACAGGAAAAAGAGCAGTGGATACTAGGAGTTAATGGGGAAGGGGTGATGAATAGGTATAGTACACAGGACGTTTAAGGTAGTGAAACTACTCTGATACTATAATTATGAATACATGTCATTATACGTTTGTTAAAACCCATAGAATGTATAATAAGAGTGGGCCCTGATGTAAACTGTGAACTTTGGGTGATAATAGTTTGTTAATGTAGGTTCATCAGTTGTAATAAATGCACCACTGCAGTGCAAAGGTTGATAGTGGGGGAGGATTGTGTGTGTGTGTGGTAACTGTCTGTAACTTCTGATTCATTTTGCTGCAAACCTAAAAATGCTTTAAAAAACTGTCTATTTAAAGATAATTTAGTAATACATTTTTTAAAGCAAAAGATAACAATTCCATTGTTAGACTCATTAAGCAATATGTCTAATTAATATGAATCCATTGCTCTGATGACCTGTACAGTATAAAAGTCCTTCAGAAAATTCATAAACTTCAGTACATTGCAATTTATGTAAAATTATTTGTGTGTTTTAGGTACTCGTTGATCTAAATTTCAAGTCTTTAATAATGTTAGATACAACTCATGTTTTCTAAAATATTAATATAGCAAATATCTGTAAGCTCTGCACCAAGCTTCAAATCCTGTGTGAGCACACTGAAGGTGCTGAATAAATATCTCTTAAATAAATCAATGGCTAAATGGATGGTTATATAGATAAAGCCAAAAGAAGTTGAAAAGATGTTCAAGTATTTAAAGCTAGTTGAAAAGTTGAACATCTGACAGGAACAGAGACAAGCCAACAGCTTATGATTGTATCAAATATTATATGTTTTCCCTTGAGGATGTAATTAACATATAAACAGTATTCTATACGGACTTATTTTGTGTTGATGTGCTGATGTGCACTGTTGTCTTGGCTTTGTTCTTCTCATCTTATACATTCTGTCTTCTCCTCTGTTACTATTTTCCTTCATTTATTACCATATACAACATTCTTTCTTTTTCCCAAATTACTTTCCTCAATCTTGCTGTTTACCTAAGATTCTTATTTCTATATTACCTTTTTCTTATGTCTCTTTTCTTTTCAATATCTTCCTTTATGTGCCTTACACCTCTCCTTCAATCTCTATTTATTTATTTTTCCCTTGACCATTCAGGGAATAAACACTTGCATTTTAACTATGAGTGTTTCCAGAAGATACTGCTCACTGTGGCTTCTGCTTAAAAATTACAAGCTTTTTGACCGTTAGAGTTGTTCAGATTCAAAGGGAGGTATTTCCTCTACCCTCTGATATACAGACACCATTTTTCCTCAGATTTCCTGTCTTGCCCTTGTATGCTAGCTAAAGCATTTTGGCTTTCTTTGTGGCTCTCAATCCCTCCTTAGCATTCTCTGTTCAAGGTCTCTTTCCTTCATCACACTGATATTTTCCTTCTTCTGTCTTTGCTCCAAAACCTCCACATTTTGGCCATCTATATCCTCTTGTGGTTTTAAGTTACTCTTCCAATGCCTCCCAGATCCAAATCTACCTCAGACCTACCTCCTCACCTCCAGTTCTGTATATCTTACTCCTTATGAACACCTTCATTAAAATGTCCCATAAGCATCTCAAATTTCACTGGTCAAAAATCTAGGCATCCCTCCTTCTTACATCTAATTAATCACCAACCAACAATTTATTTTGATTGTATCCACAAATTATCTTCTGAATCTACTTACTTTTTTCTAGCTCCCCTGTCACTCTTGTAATTTATCATTTCCATCAATGTCACCCTCTCATATTTACCACATAGAGTCCTGCCATTTGCCCATCTGTTGCTCACACAGCCATACTTGGTTCTTCATAAAACGTAAATTTTAGCATCAGACTCCTGCCTAAAATCCTTTAATGGTAATTTATTCACTTCAATATCTACCATACCTTATTACCATAACTCTTAACATTCACTTTTGCACATTATACTTCAGCGCTGTAAGCTATTGATTGGCTGCTGCTTCCTTTTTTTTTTTTTTTTTACTTTTATTTTAAGTTCATGGGTACATGTTCAGGTTTGTTATATAGGTAAACTCATGTCACGGGGGTTTGTTGTATAGATTATTTCATCATCCAGGTATTAAGCCTAGTACCTATTAGTTATTTCTTCTGATGCTCTCCCTCCTCCCATCCTCCACCCTCCTGTAGGCCCCAGTGTCTGCTGGTCCCCTCTATGTGTCTATGTGTTCTTATCATTTAGCTCCCACTTTAAAGTGAGGACATGCCGTAAATGTTCCTTCATTAGTTTGCTAAGGTTAGTGGCCTCCATTTCCATCCATCTTCCTGCAAAGGATGTGATCTCATTCTTTCTTCCAGCTGCATATTATTCCATGGTGTGTATGTGCCATGTTTTGTTTATGCAGTCTACCATTGATGGGCATGTAGGTTGATTGCATGTCATTGCTATTGTGAACAGTGCTGCAATGAATATATACCTGCATGTGTCTTTATGATAGAACAAATTATATTCCTTGGGTATATACCCAATAATGAGATTGCTGGGTTGAATGGTAGTTCCATTTTTAGGTCTTTGGGGAATCGCCACACTGTCTTCCACAATGGGTGAACTAATTTACACTCCCAGCAACAGTTTATAAGTATACCTTTTTCTCTGCAACCTCTCCAGGCCCTGTTACTTTTCAACTTTATTTTTTTTTATTTTTTATTTTTTTTGAGATGGAGTCTAGCTCTGTCGCCAGGCTGGAGTGCAGTGGCGCAATCTTGGCTCACTGCAACCTCCACCTCCCGGTTTCAAGTGATTCTCCTGTCTCAGCCTCCTGAGTAGCTGGGATTACAGGCACGTGCTGCCACGCCCAGCTAATTTTTGTATTTTTAGTAGAGACAGGGTTTTACCATGTTGGCCAGGATGGTCTCAATCTCCTGACCTGGTGATCCACCCACATCGGCCTCCCAAAGTGCTGGAACTGCAGGCCTGAGCCACCACGCCCGGCCTACTTTTTGAGTTTTTAATAAGAGCCATTCTGACTGGTGTGAGATGGTATTGCACTGTGGTCTTTATTTGCATTTCTCTAATGATCAGTGTTGTTAAGCTTTTATTCATATGCTTCTAGGCTGCATGTATGTCTTTTGAAAAGTGTCTGTTCATGTCCTTTGCCTACTTTTTAATGGGTTGTTTCTTTTTGGCTTGTAAATTTGTTGAAGTTCCTTATATTAGACCTTTGTCAGGTGCATAGATTGCAAAACTTTTCTCCCATTCTGTAGGCTGTCTGTTTACTCTGTTGGTAGTTTCTTTTGCTGGGTAAAAGCTTATTAGCTTAAACAGATCCCATTTGTCAATTTTTTCTTTGGTTGCAATTGCTTTTGGTGTCTTTGTCATGAAATTTTTTCTCATTTCTACATGAAGAATGGTAGTGACAAACTTGTCCTCCAGGGTTTTTATACTTTTGGGTTTTACATTTAACTTTTTAATACAATTTGGATTAAATTTTGTATATAGTGTAAGGAAGGGGTCCAGTTTCAATCTTCTGCATATGGTTAGCCAGTTATTCTGTCAGTATTTATTGAATGGGGAGTCCTTTCCCCATTGCTTGTTTTTGTCAATTTTGTCAAAGATCAGATAGTTGTAGGTGTGCGACCTTGTGTCTGACCTCTATTCTGTTCCATTGGTTTATGTATCTGTTTTTGTACCAGTTATCCCCTTTTTGTTACTGTAGCCCCTTTGTATAGTTTGAAGTTGGACCCAGTGAAGCCTCCAGCTTTGTTCTTTTTGTTTAGGACTGCCTTGGCAATTTGGGCTCTTTTTTGGTTCCATATGAATTTTAAAATAGTTATTTCTTGTTCTGTGAAGAATGTCATTGGTAGTTTTATAGAAATAGCATTGAATGTATAAATTGCTTTGGGCCATATGGCCATTTTAACAATATTGATTCTTCCTATCCATGAGCATGGAATGATTCTTCCATTTGTTGGTGTCATCTCTGATTTCTTTAAGCAGTGTTTTGTAATTCTCCTTGTAGAGATCTTTCAACTTCCTTGTTATTCCTAGGTGTTTTATACTTTTTGTGACATTTGTGAATGTGATTACATTCCTGATTTGGCTCTTGCTTGACTGTTGTTGGTGTTTAGAAATGTTAGTGATTTTTCTGTATGTTCCTTTTGTGTCTTGAGACTTTGCTGAAGTTGTTTATCAGCATAAGGAGTTTTTGGGTTGAGACTAAGGAGGTTTTTACATATAGAATCGTGTTGTCTGGAAACAGGAAAGATTTGACTTCCTTTCCTCCTATTTGAATATCCTTTATTTCTTTCTCTTGCCCAATTGCTCTGGCCAGGACTTCCAATACTATGTTGAATAGGACTAGTGAGAGGGCATACTTGATTTGTGCTGATTTTCAAAAGGAACACTTCCACCTTTGCCCATTCAGTATGATATTGGCTGTGGGTTTAATATAGAGAGCTCTTACTATTTTGAGGTATGTTCCTTCAATACCCAGTTTATTGAGAGTTTTTGACATGAAGTCGTGTTGAGTTTTATTGAAAGCCATTTCTGCATCTATTAAGATAATCATGCACTTTTTCTGTTTAGTTCTGTTTATGTGATGAATCACATATTTTTATTTGCATACATTGAATTAACCTTATGTTGCAGGGATAAAGACTACTTGATCATGGTAGATTAGCTTTTTGACATGCTGCTGAATTCAGTTTGCCAGTATTTTGTTGAGGATTCTTGCATCGATGTTCATCAAGGATATTGGTCTGAAGATTTCATTTTCTTGTTGTTGTGTCTCTGCCAGGCTTGGTATCAGGATGATGCTGGACTCATAGAATGAATTAGGGAGGAGGGCTTCCTTCCCAATTTTGGGGAATAAGTTCAGTAGAAATGATGCCAGCTCTTACTCGTACATCTGGTAGAATTTGGCTGTGAATCCGTTTGGTCCTGGGCTTTTTGTGGCTGGTAGGCTATTTATTTCGGATTCAGTTTTGGAGCTCATTATTGGTTTGCTCAGGGATTCAGTTTCTTCCTAGCTCAGTCTTTGGAGGGTGTCTGTGTCCAGGAATTTATCCATGTATTCTAGATTTTCTAGTTTATGTGCTTAGAGATGTTCATAATCTCTGATAATTATTTGTATTTCTATGGGGTGACTGGCACCCTTTGTAATTTCTAATTGTGTTTATTCAGATCTTCTCTCTTGTCTTCTTTATTATTCTAGCTAATGGTCTATTTCATTTTTTGTTTTTCACAAACTGAACTCCTGGATTTGTTCATCTTTTGAATGGTTTTTCGTGCCTCAATCTCCTTCCTTCGGTTCAGTTCTGATTTTGGTTATTTCTTGTCTTCTGATAGTTTTGGGGGTTTTGTACTCTTGACTCTCTAGTACTTTTAATTGCCATCTTAGGTGGTTAAATCGAGATGTTTCTAACTTTTCATGTGGTCATTTAGAGCTATAAATTTTCTTTTTAACATGGCCTTAGATGTTTCCCAGAGATTCTGGTATGTTGTATCTTTTTTCTCATTAGTTTCAAAGGACTTCTTGATTTCTGCCTTAATTTCGTTATTCACCCAAAAGTTACTCAGGATCAGGTTATTCAGTTTCCATGTAATTATATGGTTTTGAGTGAATTTTTTAGTCTTGATTTCTAACTTTTTTACTCTGTGGTCCAAGAAGTGGTTGTTACGATTTCAGCTATTTTGCACTTGCTGAAGCGTGTTTTGTGTCCAATTATGTGTTCGATTTTAGAGTATGTGTCATGTGGCAATTAGAAGAATGTATACCCTGTTGCTTTTGGGTGGATAGTTCTGTAGATGTCTGTCAGGTTCACTTGATCCAGTGCTGAGTTCAAGTCCTGAATATCTTTGTTAATCTTCTGTCTTGATCTGTTTAATACTATTAGTAAGCTGTTAACATCTCCCACTATTATTGTGTGGGAGTTTGTCTTTTTGAAGGTCTCTAAGAACTTGCTTTATTAATCTAGGTGCTCCTGTGTTGGGTGTATATTAATTTAGGATAGTTAGGCATTCTTGTTGAATTGAACCCTTTACCATTATGTAATGCCCTTCCTTGTCTCTTTTGATCTGCTTTGGTTTTGTCTGAGAAGTAGATTGCAACCCCTACTTTTATTTTTGTTTTCCATTTGCTTGGTAGATTTTTCTCCATCTATGTATTTTGAGACTATGGGTGTCATTGCATATGAGATGAGTCTCTTGATGACAGTATACCAATGGGTCTTGGTTCTTTATTCAGCTTGCCACTCTGTGCCTTTTAATTGGAGCGTATAGCCCTCTTACATTCAAGGTTAGTATTGATATGTGTAGCTTTGATCCTGTCATCATGATGTTAGCTGGTTATTATACAGACTTGTTTGTGTGGTTGCTTTATAGTGTCACTGGTCTGTGTACTTACGTGTGCTTTTGTAATGGCTGGTAAAGGTCTTTTCTTTCTATATTTAGTGCTTCTTTCAGGAGCTCTTTTAAGGCAGGTTTGGTGGTAACAAATTCCAACATTTGCTTGTCTGAATAGGATCTTATTTCTCCTTTGCTTATAAAGTTAATTTGGCCAGATATGAAATCTTGGGTTAGAATTTCTTCTCTTTATGAATATTGAATAGTGGCCCCCAATCTTTTCTGGTTTGTAGGGTTTTTGCTAAGATGTCTGTTGTTAGTGTAATGGGCTTCCCTTTGTAGGTGACCTGACCTTTCTCACTAGCTGCCTTTAACAATTTTTCTTTCATTCTGACCTTGGAGAATCTGATAATTATGTGTCTTGTGGATTATCTTCTTGTGAAGTGCCTTAGTGAAGTTCTCTGCATTTCCTAAATTTGAATGTTGGCCTCTCTAGCTAGGTTGGAGAAGTTCTCGTAGATGATACCCTGAAATACGTTTTCTGAGTTGTTTACATTCTCCCTGTCTCTTTCAGGGACACCAGTGAATCATAGATTTGGTCTTTTTATACAATCCCATATTTCTTGGATGTTTTGTTTCTTCCTTTAAATATGTTTTTCTCTATTCTTATCTGTCTTTTTTTTTTTTTTTTGGAGTCTCGCTCTGTCGCCCAGGCTGGAATGCAGTGGCATGATCTCAGCTCACTGCAAGCTCTGCCTTCTGGGTTCACGCCATTCTCCTGCCTCAGACTCCTGAGTAGCTGGGACTACAGGCGCCCACCACCATGCCTGGCTAATTTTTTTGTATTTTTAGTAGAGATGGGGTTTCACCGCATTAGCCAGGATGGTCTCGATCTCCTGACCTCGTGATCTGCCTGCCTTGGCCTCCCAAGTCTGACTGTCTTAGTTCAGAAAGCCAGTCTTCAAGCTCTGAGATTTTCTTTACAGCATTGTCTATTCTGCTATTAATACTAGTGACTGCATTATGAAATTTTTGTAGTATGTTTTTAAGTTCTATGACGTCAATTACATTCTTTTCTATACTGGCTATTTTGTCAGTCAGCTCCTGTATTATTTTATTATGAGTCCTAGTTTCCTTGGATTGTGTTTCAACATACTCCTGCATCTCCATGATCCTTATTCCTATCCATCTCTGAATTCTATTTCTTTCATTTCAACCAACTCAGGCTGGTTCATAATCTTTGAGAAGTGATGCAGTAGTTTGAGGAAAGAAGGCACTCTGGCTTTTTGAGTTGTCAGTTCTTTTTTTTTTTTTTGAAGGCTTCTTTGTTAATTTTTTTTTATTATTATTATACTTTAGGTTTTTGGGTACATGTGCACAATGTGCAGGTTTGTTACATATGTATCCATGTGCCATGTTGTTTTGCTGCACCCATTAACTCGTCATTTAGCATGAGGTATATCTCCTAATGCTATCCCTCCCCCCTCCCCCCACCCCACAACAGTCCCCAGAGTGTGATGTTCCCCTTCCTGTGTCCATGAGTTCTCATTGTTCAATTCCCACCTATGAGTGAGAACATGCGGTGTTTGGTTTTTTGTCCTTGCGATAGTTTACTGAGAATGATGTTTTCCAGTTTCATCCATGTCCCTACAAAGGACATGAACTCATCATTTTTATGGCTGCATAGTATTCCATGGTGTATATGTGACACATTTTCTTAATCTAGTCTATCGTTGTTGGACATTTGGGTTGGTTCCAACTTTTTGCTATTATGAATAGTGCCACAATAAACATACGTGTGCATGTGTCTTTATAGCAGCATGATTTATAATCCTTTGGGTATATACCCAGTAATGGGATGGCTGGGTCAAATGGTATTTCTAGTTCTAGATCCCTGAGGAATCGCCACACTGACTTCCACAATGGTTGAACTAGTTTACAGTCCCACCAACAGTGTAAAAGTGTTCCTATTTCTCCACATCCTCTCCAGCACCTGTTGTTTCCTGACTTTTTAATGATGGCCATTCTAACTGGTGTGAGATGGTATCTCACTGTGGTTTTGATTTGCATTTCTCTGATGACCAGTGATGATGAGCATTTTTGCATGTGTTTTTTGGCTGCATAAATGTCTTCTTTTGAGAAGTGTCTGTTCATGTCCTTCACCCACTTTTTGATGGGGTTGTTTGTTTTTTTCTTGTAAATTTGTTTGAGTTCATTGTAGATTCTGGATATTAGCCCTTTGTCAGATGAGTAGGTTGCAAAAATTTTCTCCCATTCTGTAGGTTGCCTGTTCACTCTGATGGTAGTTTCTTTTGCTGTGCAGAAGCTCTTTAGTTTAATGAGATCCCATTTGTCAATTTTGGCTTTTGTTGCCATTGCTTTTGGTGTTTTAGACATGAAGTCCTTGCCCACGCCTATGTCCTGAATGGTATTGCCTGGGTTTTCTTGTAGGATTTTAATGGTTTTAGGTCTAACATTTAAGTCTTTAATCCATCTTGAGTTAATTTTTGTATAAGGTGTAAGGAAGGGATCCAGCTTCAGCTTTCTACTATGGCTAGCCAGTTTTCCCAGCACCATTTATTAAATAGGGAATCCTTTCCCCATTTCTTGTTTTTGTCAGGTTTGTCAAAGATCAGATAGTTGTAGATATGTGGCATCATTTCTGAGGGCTCTGTTCTATTCCATTGATCTATGTCTCTGTTGTGGTACCAGTACCGTGCTGTTTTGTTTACCGTAGCCTTGTAGTATAGTTTGAAGTCAGGTAGCATGATGCCTCCAGCTTTTTTCTTTTGGCTTAGGATTGACTTGGCGATGCAGGCTCTTTTTTGGTTCCATATGAACTTTAAAGTAGTTTTTTCCAATTCTGTGAAGAAAGCCATTGGTAGCTTGATGGGGATGGCATTGAATCTATAAATAACCTTGGGCAGTATGGCCATTTTCACGATATTGATTCTTCCAACCCATGAGCATGGAATGTTCTTCCATTTGTTTGTATCCTCTTTTATTTCATTGAGCAGTGGTTTGTAGTTCTCCTTGAAGAGGTCCTTCACATCCCTTGTAAGTTGGATTCTAGGTCTTTTATTCTCTTTGAAGCAATTGTGAATGGGAGTTAACTCATGATTTGGCTGTCTGTTTGTCTGTGATTGGTGTATAAGAATGCTTGTGATTTTTGTACATTGATTTTGTATCCTGAGACTTTGCTGAAGTTGCTAATCAGCTTAAGGAGATAAGCAGATAGTATTGATGATTGCACAGCTATATGACTATACTAAACAACAATGAATTGAACAATTGAATTGCATGAAATTTGTGTTATGTGAATTATATCTCAATATAACTTTTATAAAAGTGCTGTTATAGTCATCTAACATAAAATTCACGTGACAATTATATTCATAATAAGTAAATTGACTAATTTTTTCTAAAATTTCGGATTAAATTTTGTGTTTAACAAACACATCTCTAATTCATAATACTGTAAAGACCAGTATTTTTGTTACTAAATATACCTGAATATCAAAAGTGATATAATGTAAAACTGGATAAAA
This sequence comes from Nomascus leucogenys, assembly GCF_006542625.1. Classification (NCBI taxonomy): domain Eukaryota; kingdom Metazoa; phylum Chordata; class Mammalia; order Primates; family Hylobatidae; genus Nomascus; species Nomascus leucogenys. The sequence continues at coordinate 31,400 of NW_022097639.1, forward strand.
ACATAACTTCCAAATTAAAAATTTAAAAAATGTGCAGAGCATCACTTGAGTTTTCTGGTTTCTGACAAATGACAACTCCATTAGACTTCTGGTTCTCTCTCCAAAAAAAAACAACCATTGACCAACACGTCTCAGATGATAATGTGAATTCTTGGAGATTTTGTTAACATGTTTTTATATTTTGCTAGGTGTTGGGTGAGGCCAGAAATTCCACATTTTCAACAAGCTTCCATTTGATGTAGGTGCTGCTGATTCACTTAGCTCACTTTGGGTAGCAAATCCTTAGAGGGAGTATAGAAGAGAGAGAGGCTTGTATCAAAGGAACTATCATAAAAGTAGAGAAAATCCTTGATATATCAAAGCTCTGATAAACTGTGGTGAGGGCTTGGCAGCAGCCTTGAGTATAAAAGAGAAGATACAGGCATAGGATCAGAGACTAGAGAAGAGCTTTGAAGTTTTGTCTTTACTTTTTCACAACATTGCCTTGGAAGAATCATTGTCATCCTATTCTTACTGAGAGCCGTGTTTGAACAGCTACAGCCCATGCCTTCTGGTATTCAACAAGTAATAATATCAAAGCAGATTCAAAGTTGTGATGGGTTGAACAAAAATAGGTGTCCTGGTTTCTACTCAGGGAGATAGAGAACTGGAAACTGTTTTCTCCCACCCTTATAACAACAATGAAAGTCAGACAAGCAGCAAATTCTCTATTTTTCTTGAACCTTAACATAAAGCTGAGATTGCAAGGCAACAAAGAGAGACTTGGTTTTTACTGGAAGAAATGAGATGATAGCAATGGTCTACTTGTAGATAGAGCTAGATGCCATTAAGAATAGTTGACTTAGGGTGATTGGTGTATTGGTAGAGGCCAAGTATACACTAGTGAGAGATCATGAAACTCCTAGTGGCCACAGTTATAGACTCTGCATCTTCTTGCAGGTGTTTACTCCACAGACTTCACATGTTGCTCACAGAAATGACTAAAGTGAGTCTGGAGAATGTGTACTCCTTAGTACCTAGTGTAGGGGCAGGCAATTCACTCTGACTTCTGTATATCTGTCTTGGTCCATTTAGTGTTGCTATAACAGAATACTACAGATTGGGTAATTTATCAACAATAGAAGTTTATTTGGGTCGTGACTCTGGAGGCTGGAAAGTCCAAGATAATTAGGTTGCATTTGATGAGGGCCTTCTTGCTGCATTATTACTTTATGGTAGGCGTCCCATAGCTAGAGAAGATGATATAAAGTAAGAGCATGCAAGAAAGAGAGAAAAAAGAGGGCCAGACTCCCAATGTAACTAACACACTCCTGAGATAACACCATTAATCCATTCATGAAGCCAGAGCTCTCATGATCTAATTACCTCCTAAAAGTCCCACCTCTATTGGTTGGTATTAACCATTGAAGTGGCAATGAAATTTGAACATGCGATTTAGAGGGGACATTCAAACCATGGCAGTACCTTATAGAACAGATGTGTTCATCTATGTTAATTTAAGGACAACACATACTGTCACCCAAAGGGTTCTGGTGAATACTCATTGCAGTTGCAAAAAAAAAAAAAAAAAAAAAAAAAAAAGAAAGAAAAGAAAAGAAAAAGGAAAAAAAAAGAAAATAACAAACCACCTCTTGCCCCAAGAAAGGGGCTGGAATTCAACATTTCTGTCAAGTAGAAAATCCCAAACAATCTATAAAAAGCTCCTAGAAATACTTTATGCATTTATCAAGGTCAAAGGATACATGATCACTATACAATTAAATAAAATTATATTTCTATATATTGGTAGTAAACAATTGGAATTTAAAATAAAAATATACCATTTAACATAGAAGAAATACTTAAGTATCTAATATTAAGTACTTAGTATAAGTGTGTATAACAAAATAAATTAGAGATATATATGCTATAAACTACAAAACAGTGATGAAAGCAATCAATGAGAACTATATAGAGAAATGTAGCATGCACATGACGTTGGAAAACTAAATGTTGTTAGGCTATCAAATTGATCTATAGATTCAATTCAATTCCAGTGAAAATACCATCACATATTCTTATAGATAGATATCAATAAGTTGACTCTAAAATGTATATATAAAGGCATTGCCACTAAAATAGCCAAAACAATTTTGAAAAGGTGGAAGAAATTTTGAAACTACAATAATTAAGACTGGATGGTACTGACAAAAGAATAGATGTGGAGATCAAAAGAATAGAATTGAGAGACAAGGAATATATCTACACAGATATAATCAACTGGGTGTTTTTGCTTACAAAAGTGCAAAAGCAATTAAATCAAGTAAGGCTAGTGTTTTCAACAAATATTACTTGAATAATTGGAAGTGCATATGTAAAAAATGAGCATTGACCTATACCTCACATGTTGTGCTAAAATTATCTCAAAGTAGATCATAGATCTAAATATAAACCTACACAACTTTTATATACATACATATATATACACATATATACATATATACACGTATCTATATGTATTGGACTTTACGATATTAAAATTTCTGCTTTGTGAAAGACACTATTAAGAGAATCAAAAGACAAGCTACAGACTGGGGGTAAATACTTTTGAATAACATATTCCACAAATTTCTTGTATGCAGGATACATAAAGAACTCTCCAAACTCAACAACAACAAAATAAACAACCAAATTTGAAAAATAGTCAAAAGTTCTGAAAAGATACATCACCAAAAAAAGATAGAGAGATAGAAAAAAGGCATATATAAGTTGCCCAGCACAATTACTATATAATCCAGAAATCTCTTTTCCAGCTATTTCACCAAAATACATTAGAATTACCAAGCATCGTATGTTCTCACTCATATGTGGGAGCTAAGCTCTGAGGATGCAAAGGCATAAGAATGATACAATGGACTTTGGGGACTCACGGGGAAAGGGTGAGAAGGAAGTGAGGGATAAAAGGCTACCAACTGGGTTCAGTGAATACTACTTGGGTGCTGGGTGCACCAAAATCTCACAAATCACCACTAAAGAACTTACTCATGTAATCAAATACCACCAGTTTCCCCCAAAACCTATGGAAATAAAATTTTTTAAGAAAAAGAATTGCTGATCACAATAAGCCCTACATGAGATAATTTATAGCAGTTTTTTATAATTGCCTCTAAACTGAAGACAAACCAAATGCGCTTCAATTGGTGAATGAATACCAAATCTCTGTGACATCCATCAAATACAGTACTCAACAATGAAAACAACAACGACTATTGATTCACACAACATGGGTGCATCTTAAATGAATTTCACTAAGTAAAAGAAGCCAAAACAACAAGACGCCAGAAGACTACATATTGATATTGTGTGATTCAAGTTTTACAGCATTTTGGTAAAGGTGAAGTTATTGAGATTAAAAACACATCAGTGTTTGCCAGGTGCTAGCAGATGAGGGTAGGGATTGACTACAAAGGTGCAGGATGTTGGAATTTTGGGGGTGATCACACTTTTCTTAATGGAAACGTGATGGCAGGTACATGAAAATGTATTCCTCAAGTTCCTATAGGTGTGTAGCACAAAGAGTGAATGCTAATGTAACTAATTTTATAAAATCAACCAAGATATGTAATTAAAGACAAAATGCAGACTGTGACAAATGAATATAACTGGGTTACAAATGTTGGACAACCTCACTGATGGTAATGAAAAAGAAATGAGCTTATTTAATTGTAAAGAACTATGACTGTGTAGTCTAAGACTAAAGGTGTAAAGAACTATACATACACACCTTACTCTAGTTTCTCACAGGGGTATGGCTTTGCAATTCTGAAAGCACTTTATATACATACTAGGGTTTAACCAATACATAAAAATATTGTAGGTAATGAGATTGAGATTTTTCACTGTTGACAAAATAAGGTGGGGCGGGTGTCATAATGAATTCTGTGGTCCTGAGTTGTGATTGGTGGAGCTGGAAATAACAGGATAACAATTAGTTGTTGCTGTATTGTTATGTATTCATTGACTTCTGATTGGAGGATTTTTTTTAATTCGTTGTTTTCCTGTTTTGAATGTGATTTTCCTGCAACAAGATGTTAAGCTCCTTCAAGACAATTTCTGTCCCTCCTCTAATGTCTGTACAAGACAAGGATGTGCTCTCTGGTGGATACAGTCTATGTCCACTGCTAACTGACTGATTCTCTATCAATGTAAAAGGCTAGTAAATTACCTTTTTCAGATCAAAAGTTATCATTGCTTCCAGTCCATAGAAAAATAAATATTAACTACAAAAGTGAAATATTTTGCTTTTATTGATAGCTATGGGTGGCAAATATACATTCAGAGAAGCACATTTTACTTAGCTAAGAGAGTACATCTTAGGCTCTCAGCACATACATATACACAAAATAGTGACTATGTGAAGTAATGAATATGTTAATTAGCTTGATTTTGGGAATCACTACACAAGGTATACTTATATCAAAACACAATTTGTGTTCTGTATACATATACTCTTTATTTGCCAATTATACATCAAAGCTGGACAAAAAAGAGAAGCACATGTAGGTTATCATTATTCAGCCAACTGGCAATGTGTATTTAAAATCATTAATTCGATTACATTGAATCTTATATCAAAAATGTTATTTATAAGTTTCAATCAGGAAATAATACTTTGAAAAGTACAGAGGTTGTTTGCTATGCATTAGTTGAAAATCCTTAGTGATCTGTGTTTGCTAGACTGATTTTGTGACGATATGCGATAGAAATCCTATAGAAATATTCAATGTCATAGCTTCTCAGATGAATAAGTACTGGACATTGTCTGTGAAGTGTCCAGGACATCTGTGATTCAAGAGATAATTAAGTCTTCCAATTCCAGGTGTAAAGCAATCCCGGTTTTGAAGCTAATATACATGTCATGGGTGTATCATGTCATGGTTTTTCTTCTTCACAGAAAATGGGAGTAGAGAGATTTGAGGGAATTTATAAAGATCACCATTTGCCCCTTGTTTTCAGACAAGAAATTGTCTCACACCATAAAGAATCTAGGCTATTTGGAAACTTACTGAAAAAGAAAATGTCACATTCAACATAGCAATTATTTCCACTGTTTAAAATTAGCCTCCACCCAATATAGGTCAGTATTTCAGGTATTCACTTAAAATTCAAATACTTCCTCTTTTTGTTCCAGACTCAGCATAGTAATCATGTCTGTAATTGAGAATTCCTTTTACTACTCCTCCATCCTGTATTGCCTTTTATAGGTCAGTTTTGGTTTCTTTAAGCCATAAATCTTGAATTCCTTTCACATACTTTCCTGCCATGTGGATGAATTTCTGCAAGAAATAAAGAAACTGGCACTAGCACTCTGAAGTTACAAGTAACTCCATGCCTTTTCAGTCTCCTTACCCATGTTGATGATCACTGATTAAACATTTGAACCTCAAGGTATTCAACAGAATGGGTAATTTTGAAACATTGAGTTTCTATTCCATTACCACACTGTAGTGTATTTTTCAAAGCAGCTCATATAGAAATAAAGAAGACAGCTTGCAATTGCTTATAAAGCCTTACAGATAACTCTCATAGTATTAATCTTCCGAGACTTAACATTTGTTTTTATTTCCAATGTAATATACTTTTTGTTTTCCAGGCAGAAGCAAAATTTTCTTTTACTATTGCTCAAATTTCCATAGGTATCTTTTAATAAAGTAAAACTGTTGTTGTATTTACTCTCCCTCTCTTTTGAAACAGATGTTATCCCTTCTGAGAGACTGATAGTAAATTTTGACAAAGACCTTTCAGATGGTCTTGTTTTTGCAACACAGTTGGGAGCCTATTGCCCATTCTTGGTAAGAGTCATTTCTATGCATCATGATCTTATATTATTTGAAGAAACTTAGTGATTAAAATTTGAAGTATATTTTCTGTAAACAGATTCTTTCGAATGTCTTACATTCAAGTCAAACATCTGAATCTGCATGGCTAGCACTACCTTTTTGTTTATTCTTGCATTTTGATTGCAATAATTTATTACTGACAAATATTAATATTTAAATGATTCTTTGCCTAACTGTAGAGGACACTTAAAAAACAGAATTTTTTATTCCGTTACCAAAAGGTTTGATTTTTTTTTTTTACAGATCGAGTCTCATTTTATAAATATGTACACACGACCAAAAAGTCCTGAAGAGTACCTGCACAATTGCCTGATTATTGTAAATACTCTTTATGAAATTGACTTTGACATGGAAATACAGGTGGGTGCCTTTATATTAAACATTCTACAAACGTTTTATAAATCTCTTTTGGTAGCTTACTCATCTATAATATTGCTTTGTTCATATTTTTGAAATTTAAATTGAAACAACCTTTTGATGAGACATTGCTAAAATGTGGAAATTGAAATATGACTCCACAGAAATCGACTGGATATTTTAAAATTTGTATAATTATATACATCCAGCTGTGCATAATAGGCAAGTACTTCCAGTCCAAGTGCCTGAAACCCCAAAAATAAACATTGAGTGAATTATAATAACTACTCAAAATCTAAGAATGAACTAAAAGAGCATATTTATTTAAATATAGATGTCATATTATTATCTTCTGATTTAGTGGCAAAAATAAATTTTCACTTTAGTATTAAAATAAATGTTAGTGTAGAGGTCATAATGGCAATATACATTTTAATTGTATGTTGACCTCCAAGTCGTAATTCCATTTGGCTTTTCACATCAAGACCTCAATAGCAGTAATCAAACATATATTGGATGCTTACTATTTTATGAGCCTTTTGTTTGTTACTTAGGGGCAATAAAATGGTAAAATAAATGATTCCTGACTTTGAATATATAAATTGGTTAAATTATCAAGATATTTGCCTGTTAAAAGATAATGTTCTACTTATTTAATTGTTAATAATGGTCTATGAAAAAAATGAAGTATAGAATTCAGATGAAGGAAGAGATCAGTGTGATGCAGACTGATACATCAAAGACAGTGTGGAAGAGACAGAATTTAATTGGCATCTGGAAGGGTGAATTGGATTTGCATTGGTAGTGGTAAGAGAGAAAGGTGTTTGCTCAGAGGAAGTAACATGAACAGAATGTAGAGTGTGAAAAATTGACATATGTTAAGGAAATTGTGTGAATAGGTTGCCCCAGTTGAAGTTTCATATTGGAAACAGAGACATAGGCGTATACTGGGATATTGAATATCAGCATAAAAAATCAGGAATTTATCCTGTGGGCATTATGGGGGATAAAAGGCCTTTACTCTTGCAACAATCGTCAGGGTGGACCGAGAGGAGAGGAACTGGTGACAGGGAACACAGACCAATCGCAATGCAATTTGAACTGGTCAAGGAGTACAGTAATTACTTCCTCTACTCATATCATTTTAATTAGGATTAAAACATAATAAACTGATGTAGGAAAAATCATGAGGTTTGCTAGAGTTGGTGACCAGCCACCAAAGAAGGGCATTGGAGAAAGACTATTATAACTAACTCTGAATTTTTCGTTCTGTGATCCAGAAAGACTGATGATACTAGTGCCCAAAATGATATCTTATACCTGCTGGAGAAATGAGTTTTATAATTGCTCACTTTTTTCTTTGTATTGAAGTCATTGCATGTTAATGTCACTTTGTACCATTCCTGACATTTGTATTCTTTTTATTTCATTTTCTTTTCATTTATTTTTATTTTTTTTGGTACAGTTGTAAAGGGAAACTGCAATCAATAATTTTAGTCAGAGAGTTCTGTTATAATAGTAGCGTTTTAAGGACAAACTCTAATAAAAGACTTTGGTTTTGAAGAACAAAAATATTACAATTCCCAAAAATTCAACAAATTATTTAACCTCCCTCATGAAAGACACTGGATACATCGTTCAGGGGTACAGATGTGACAAAACTACACTCATGCCTTCAAAGGTGTTGCAGACTAATAATCACAAGTTGCATGAAACAAAGCTGATGCAAAGCGACAGTGAATGTCACAATAGACATAGAAATAATATGCTATGAGACTCAAAGGGGGTGAGAAGTCACTCTAAAAAGGATACCAGGAAAATTTACACAGAACACTTAGTGTTTAAACTGACCCTTGAGAGTTTGATAGGAGTTCATAAGAAATTTAAAATACCTTTGTTTAGAATAACCACACATTGTGACTCTCTCCTTTACTTTTTGATTTCCTCACCTATGTTGGCTCAATATATTTATTTTATTGAATAGTCAAAAAAAATTTAAAAATAAATATCTACTAGATAAAAATGCAGAAAAATTGTCCAAGATTTGATGAATGAAGTAATTGAAAGTTGGCTTAGCAGATAATGACCAAACCTTTGTCAGCCAATTCCAATGCCTTAACTCTTTATTAGCCCAGATTTACCAACCACACTAAATGGCAGATTTAAAACCATCACCCTCTAATGAACTTATACATAATGAATTAATGCTAGTGCTTGTACTGGTCCACCCCTGAATCCTGTAAAATTCAGCAACGGACTTAATTATTAATGCTTAAGTTTCTTCCTTATTATGTTCTTAATTGCAGCCTGAAAATTAGCTTCGTAAGTTGCTGGGGTAATGTTATGTCTTTTTGGAGAATCCAGCCAGTAGGAATATATAGTTATTACATATTCTTCTTTTCATTACATGATTTTTATTTAAAGCAAAAATACTATGGAATTGTTTGACCACAGCACAGAATGCATGTTTTATTCCCTCATGCAAAGATAGATAACAAAATAAATATAATATGCATTTATGGAGCTTTACTTCACATAATTTAATGAGTAATGATTGGAGCTAAGGGTGAATAGACAATCTAATTTTGTCCTTAAATTTTTTTGTTTCTTTTTTTTTAATCACTTGTTAGGGTTCTCTAGAGACACAGAAACAATGGGATATATGAGTGGGGATTTATTAGGGGGAATTGGCTCACATGAACACAGAGTCAGAGAAGTCTCATGATAGGCTGCCTGCAGGCTGGAACACAGAAGAGCTGGTGGCATCCCTCAGTCCAGAAGCCTCGGAATCAGGGAAGCCAATGGTACAGCTTTTAGATTTTAGTCCAAATCTAAAAGCCAGAGAGCCCCCAGAGAGCACTGGTGCAAGTTTCAGAGTCTAAAAACTGAAGAAGCTAGTCTGATGTCCAAGGACAGGAGGAGAAAAGGTGTCTCACTCTGGAAGGGAGAGAAAGCAGAGAGTCCTCCTTCTTCTTACCTGTTTGTCCCATCCCCAGCTAATGGGATGGCGTCTGCCCACATTGAGGGCAGATGTTTCTCTCTCAGTCCCCTGACTCAGCTTCAACCTCCTCTGAAAACACTCTCACAGATACCCAGAAACAATGCTTCACCAGCCATTTAAGTATCCCTCAATCAGTCAATTGACACCTAAAATTAACCTTCGCAATCATAGGAATTTTCAGCTTTAAATAACAGAATTCTTGAGTAAAAGTGGTTTAAAAATAAGGAAATTAATATTTATAATCAGATAAAGCCAGACAATCAAAGATTATAAGGATAATTGTTCAGTTTTTTAACAAAGTTATCAAGATTCAGTTTTGCTCAACCATTCTTGATCTGCTAGCTTCATTTTAGGACTCTGCACAAGTAACTCCAAAATTTCTGCAGAAGTCTCACATAACACCTTCATACAGTTCTGTTTGGGGCTGGCTGAGTGGCATCTTTTCTTGTGCTTCTCTTTTTCCAGAAGGGTTTACCTTTCCCAGTGGCCCCACAGCATATTCCCCATTGCATATCATTGACCGGA
>NW_022097640.1:0-60082 GCF_006542625.1 Nomascus leucogenys
GGAGGCAGAGGTTGCAGTGAGCCAAGATTGCACCACTGCATTCCAGCCTGGACGACAAGAGCAAGATTCCGTCTCACACACACACACACACACACACACACACGCACAACAAAGACAAGCTCTCTGCCCTCACACACACACACACACAACAAAGACAAGCTCTCTGCCCTGAAGAAAAACACTATTTTGGGTAGAAGTTTTTAGTTTGGGATGCAGATGGAGGTCTCTGAAACTATACTCAAAATTTTGTGTGTGAGTGAGTGCATTTTTCTGGGGAAAACATCCATTGTCTTCATTATATACTCAAGTCTGTGATTCCCCCCATCCCCAGAAAAAAAAAAAAAAGTTGAAACCATTTGGCTTGTGGATGCACAGATAGGAAAACTGATAAGTTATAATGCAACATTCTATGGACTAGTGAAGAGAGATAAGCAGAGTATTGTACAGTTTGGAGCATGAAGCCATCAATTGTGGGGAGGTTTAAGCTCTACTGACATATGGCTTTATGTGCTGCTAAGACCTTTCTTTTTCTTTTTTTTTTTTCCAGACGAGTCTCACTCTGTTGTCCGGGCTGAAGTGTAGTGGTGCAATCTCGGCTCACTGCAACCTCCACTCCCTGGTTCAAGCAATTCTCCTGCCTCAGCCTCCCGAGTAGCTGCAACTACAGGCGTGCACCATCGCACACACTGTTTTTTAATAGAGACAGGGTTTTACCATGTTGCCAGGCTGGTCTCAAACTCCCAACTCAAGTGATCCTCCTGCCTCGGCCTCCAAAGTGTTTGGATTACAGGCCTCAAACACTTCTTTTTTTTTTTTTTTTTTTTTTTTTTTTTTTTTTTTTTGAGATGGAGTCTCGCTCTGTCGCCAGGCTGGAGTGCAGTGGCACCATCTCTGCTCACTGCAAGCTCGCCTCCCGGGTTCAAGCAATTCTCCTGCCTCAGCCTCCTGAGTAGCTGGGATTACAGTTGCGTTCCACCAAGCCTGGCTAATTTTTGTATTTTTAGTAGAGATGGGTTTCACTAGTTGGACAGGCTAGTCTCCAACTCCTGACTCAGGTGATCCACCCACCTCGGCCTCCCAAAGTGCTGGGATTGCAGGCATGAGACACCGGGCCAGCCTCAACTGTAGACTTTTAACTCAAAGGTACAAAAATTGGATTATGTCTGGGCCAGCTTTTCCCTTGTGGATAGCATAGCCCATTGGTTAGAGTTCAGACTGTGGCTACAAGTAGAACTGGACTCTTTTTTTTTTTTTTTAAGCTGTATAAGTGAAACTACTTGGACAAGTTACTTAACCTCTTGGTATATTAGTTTCCTCATCTGTAAAATTCTGGTTATACTTGCCTTTTAGTGTTTGTTAAACATTCTTATGATCAAAAACAAGCAAATAAAAAACTCCTTATCTTCATCCACTCCCCTTCTGGTTACACCTAATGGTCTCAATTTTCTCATCACAAAGCACCACCAACTCATCTAATCTAGCTTCGCTTTGTTCCCTCCACCCAAACGAGTCTCACTAAGACCATCTCAGTCCATCACACCTGACCTCTCAGCAGCCCTAGAACCAGATGATCACTTTCTTCTTGAAACTGACTTTCCATGCTTCCCACAATGTCAAATTCCCCGGATCGTCACCTTCCCTTTCTGCCTGTTCCTTCTCAATGTCTTTTGGAGTTTCTTCCTCTCCACCCAATGTTTAATTGTTGGATTTCCTCAGCACTCAGCTGGCAAGCCCTTTTTTTTTTTTTTTTTTTTTGAGACAGAGTCTCGCTCTGTTGCCCAGGCTGGAGGGCAGTGGCATGATCTTGACTCAGTGCAACCTCACCTCCCAGGTTCAAGCGATTTCCTGCCTCAGACTCCTGAGTAGCTGGGATTACAGGCACATGCCACCATGCCCAGCTAATTTTTGTATTTTTAGTAGAGACGGGGTTTCACCATATTGGTCAGGCTGGTCTCGAACTCCTGACCTTAGGTGATCTACCCGCCTCAGCCTCCCAAAGTGCTGGGATTACAGGCGTGAGCCACCGTGCCCGGCCTGGAAGTCCTTTTGATTTCTTCTTCTACATAATTTCATCCTCCATTATTTCAATTAACATCTATGTCAAACTGAGAGTACTTCATCAATGGGTTGTGATATCAACCATTGGGTCATGAGTAGCAATTTTTTAAAAAATGAAATAGGATGCAAAACATCACAGCACATCATGTGGATTAAGGATAATTAGGCAGTAACCCAAATGTCCATCAACAGACAAACAGATAAACAAATTGTGGCCTATCCCGACAATGGAATGGAGTACTGTACTGCAATAAAAGGGAGTAAATTATTGATCCATGGGACACCACAGATTAGGAGTTGGCAGACTTTTTCTGTAAAGGGCCTGGTTGTAAATATTTCAGGCTTTGCAAGCCTTAGTTTAGGTTCTTGCGATCTCGGTCTCAAGTATTTGATTCTGTAGCATGAAAACAGCCATAGACAGTGTGTAAACAAATGAGTGTTGCTGTGTTCCAATAAAGTTTTATTTATAGACATTGAATTTTGGATTTCATTTAATTTACATGTGTCACAAAATATTCTTCTTTGAATTTTTTTTCAATCACTTAAAAATATAAAGTCATGCTGAGCTCTTAGGCCTTTGCATAATCAGGTACTGGGCCAGATTTGGCCCACAGGCCCTAGTTTGCTGATCCCTGTCATAGATGAATCTTAAAAACATTATGCTGAGTGAAAGAAGCCAGATACATGGCCTGGAGCCTGTAATCCCAGCACTTTGGGAGGCCGAGGTGGGAGGTTCACTTGAGCCCAGGAATTTGAGGCCAGCCTAGGCAACATAGAAAGACCCAGTCTCTACCAAAAAAAAAAAATAGCTGGGAGTGGAGGATTTCTCAAGCCTGGGAGGTTGAGGCTGCAGTGAGCTGTGATTGCACCACTCACTCTAGCCTGGGTGACACAGCAAGACCCTGTCTCCAAGGAAATAAAAAAGCCAGATACATGTGAATACCTATTTCATATGTATACTGTATATATACTCTGGTTTCATTTATATGGAATTCTAGAAAATGCAAACTATAATGACAGCCTGGGGCTGAGATGGAGGGGGAATTGACTGCCAAGGGGTGCTGGGGAATTTTTGGAAATGACAGAAGAGCTCTGTATTTTAATCGTGGTGGTTACACAGGTATATACATTTGTCAAAACCTGTTGAACTGTACATGTAATATGGGTGAATTTTATTATATTATGTAAAACATGAAAATCTATTATGTAAAACATACTTCAACAAAGTTGATTAAAAAATATCAGAGCATTGGTTGGTTATTTACTATTGGGTAAAAAAATTCTTTTCTTTTTTTTTTGAGACCGAGTCTCACTCTGTTGGCCAGGCTGGAGTGCAGTGGTGTGATCTCAGCTCACTGCAATGTCTGCTTCCCAGGTTCAAGTGATTCTTGTGCCTCAGCCTCCCAAGTAGCTGGGACTACAGGTGTGAGCCACCATGCCCAACTAATTTTTGTATTTTTAGTAGAGATAGGGTTTCACCATGTTGGCCAGGCTGGTCTCGAGCTCCTGACCTCAAATGATCTATCCAACTCAGCCTGCCAGAGTGCTGGGATTACAGGTGTGAGCCACCATGCCTAGCCAAAAAATTCCTAGAAAAAAGAAGAAAAATCAGAGCATCTTCTATGGTAGTAAGGGTACTCATTGCTTCTGAAACTTCTGCCTCAGTTATACACATTTATAGCTGTGCCTTGATTGCACTGAACTCCTCTTCCACCCTAAACCAGGGGTTCTCACACTCCACATCCCATAAAAGCTCCCCATCATCCACCCAGCTGTTCACGCCAGGAAACAGGGTGTCTTCCTCTCTCTCACACTTTCCCTTCCCTAACCCCTTCCAATCAGTGTTGCCACTTCCACCTCCTAAATATCTCTCAAAGCTGTCTGCATCTCTATTTCTGTGGCTACCGCCTTGACTACTGCCATATCTAAGCAGTCTCTGTAGCCAAACCATTCTTAACACAGAAAACAGGGTCATCTGTTAAATGTAGAAATCAGATCATCTGCTTACAAGCCTTCAGCTGTTCATGGAATAAAGCGAGCATCCTTCACTTGGCCCATGAGTATATAATATGGCCTCTGCCTACCTCTTTGGTCTCTGGCTGTCATTATTCCCTTGATTATTCTCTTGGTCTTTGTTGTTGTTGATGTTGGTGTCTTTTTGTTTTTGTTTTGAGACAGGGTCTCACTTGGTCATCCAGGCTGGAGCGCAGTGGAGTGAACACAGCTCACTGCAACCTCCACTTCCCAGGCTCAAGTGATCCTCCCCCCTCAGCCTCCCGAGTAGCTGGGACCACAGGTGTACACCATCATGCCTGGCTAATTTTTTTGTATTTTTGTGGGTTTCACCATGTTGCCTAGGCTGGTCTCCAACTGCTGAGTGCAAATGATCCACCTGCCTCGGCCTCCCAAAGTGCTGGGATTACAGGCACGAGCCACAGTGCCCCCCTTGGTCTTTCTGTACAGCAAGATCTTTCCTGACAAGCTGTTTTCCTTGATGAGACTGTTCTTTTTTTCCCTTCCCTTTTGTCTTGTGTAACTTCTAATCCCTTTGGTAGAAGTGTAAGTATCATTTTCTCAGGGAAATCTCATGAGTGCTTATAGGCACCTGTCTTTCTCCTTTATGTACTTAGCACAATAACAATTAATTAGTTGCTTAATGTCTGCCTCCCTTGATAGATTTTCAAGGCCATATCTGTAGGGACAGAATCTGTCTTTAATATTATTGTGTCCCCAAGTGACTGCAGATAGGCTCTCAAAAAATAGTCATAGAACTAATGAGTAATGAATCCACATACTGGCACAGTGTGTATATTTTATTTCCAAAACATTTCTGTTGTTTTCAATCTGGTTTTAATGAGCATCATATTTTATTTTATTTATTTATTTTTTGAGACAGAGTCTTGTTCTGTCACCCAGGCTGGAGTGCAGTGGCTTGATCTCAGCTCACTGCAACCTCTGCCTCCTGGGCTTCAGTGATTCTCCTGCCTCAGCCTCCTGAGTAGCTGGGATTACAGGTGCCCACCACCATGCCTGGCTAATTTTTGGAGTTTTATTAGAGACAGGGTTTAACCATGTTGGCCAGTCTGGTCTCGAACTTGTGACCTCAGGTGATCTGCCTGCCTCAGCCTGCGAAAGCCCTGGGATTACAGGTGTGAGCCACCATGCCCGGCCAAGAATCATATTTTAAAGACACTTCATGGAGGCAGAGGCATTTACTTCCCAAGTCTAGCTATTCCAGTGCCTAGGATGCAGTGGGAGCTCAATGAATAATTACTAAATGCATGACTTCAACAAATATTTTCTGAAGGTGCATTATATACCATACAATATTTTAGAAATTGGAGATACAACAAAAATTAAAAGAGATTAAGTCTTTGCCTTTCGTGGTTTTTTTTTTTTTTTAACTTGAGGTAGGTCACACTTTGTCCCCCAGGCTGGAATGCAGTGGCATGATCCTGGCTCACTACAGCCTCAACCTCCTGGGTTCAAGTGATCCTTCTACCTCAGCCTCCCAAACTGCTGGGACTACAGGCATGCACCACCACGCCCAGCTAATTTTTAATTTTTGAAGACGTGGGGTCTCCCTATGTTGCTCTGGCTGGTCTTTGAGCACCTGGGTTCAAGTGATCCTCCTGTCTTGGCCTCCCAAAGTGCTGGGATTACAGGCATGAGCCATTGTGCCTGGCTATTTTTGTGGATCTTATATCCTATTGTAATAGAGAGATAAGTAGCTATAAAATATATGTTAATTACTTGTAAATACCATAAGAAAAATAAAGCAAAATAAAAGAGAGTAAATTATGCATGAATCCATCCCTTGGCTGTCAATTTGAAATCTGTGCTCTGAAACATCGAAAATGTTTTAGAAAATGTTTGTTCAGTGATAAATAGCTAGATACAGAAGAAAGCAAAACCAGCCACTACCATCAATGATTTGTTGATTTATTATTAATTTTCAAGACCTTGAGGAAAGTATTCCTATTGACAGTTTTTCTGGTACTCAAAGGACCTTTTTGTTTTTGTTTTTGTTTTTTTTGAGCTAGGCTCTCACTCCTGTCTCTCACGCTGGAGTGCAGTGGTGTTTTGGCTCACTGCAACCTCTGCCTCTTGGGCTCAAGCCATCCTCCCACCTCAGCCTCCACAGTGGCTAGGACACAACCACCCCTGGCTAATTTTTGTATTTTTGGTAGAGATGGGGTTTCACCATGTTGTCTAGGCTGGTCTCAAAAACTCCTGAGCTCCAGCATCCATTCACCCTGGCCTCCCAAAGTGCTGGGATTACAGGCATAAGCCACCACACCTGGCTGAAAAGAAGAATTTTTTTATTAGCATTTTAAACTATAATTGATGTTTAATTTGTTTCAGATTTATTTACATTTCATGAAAGTGCACAGGCTTCTCTAAAACTGTGTGCCCAGAAGGCAAATGGCCAAAGACATTAACAGACTATATAAAAAGGAAAAACATGCAAATAGTCAACATGACAAAAAGTTCATCATTACTAGTAACCAAAAAAATGCAGAAATGGATCAAATAGCATTTTTGCCTATAATTAGCAAAGTTTTTTAAAAAAATAATAACATCCGGCTGGGCATGGTAGCTCACACCTGTAATCCCAGCACTTTGGGAAGCCGAGGCAGGTGGATCACCTGAGGTCAGGAGTTCGAGACCAGCCTGACCAACATAGTGAAACCCCATCTCTACTAAAAATACAAAAATTGGCCGGGCATGGTGACACATACCTTGTAGTCCCAGCTACTCAGGAGGCTGAGGAAGGAGAATTGCTTGAGCTGGGAAGCAGAGGTTGCAGTGAGTGGAGATAGTGCCAATGAACTCCAGCCTGGGTGACAGAGTGAGACTTTGTCTCAAAAAATAAAATAAAATAACATCCCATATTAGTGTAGAAGGAAATAAGTATTCTCGGCCAGGCATGGTGACTCATGCCTGTAATCCCAGCACTTTGGGAGGCCCAGGCGGGTCGATCACCTGAGGTCGGGAGTTTGAGACCAGCCTGACCAACATGAAGAAACTCCCGTCTCTACTAAAAATACAAAATTAGCCAGGCGTGGTGGTGCATGCCTGTAATCCCAGCTACTTGGGAGGCTGAGGCAGGAGAATCGCTTGAACCCAGGAGGCAGAGGTTGTGGTGAGCCGAGATAGTGCCATTGCACTCCAGCCTGGGCAATAAGAGTGAAACTCCATCTCAAAAAAAAAGAAGAAAATAAGTATTCTCCTGGATTGCTGGTAGAATTTCAGATTGTTATAAAACCTTTGATGTATTTCAACTGAGTTGAACTGAATGGAACTGGGCATTCAGTAACAAAAACACTTAAAATATACCTATCTTTTATACTTAAAATTCAACTCCCAAAGTGTAAACTAAATACATAAATATGTTAGAGATTTAACTATAAGACTGTCCACAGTAGCGGTGCTTATAATGAAACTAAATTGAAAACAAACTATATAGACAACAAAATAACAGGGAATTGGCTAAATAGTGGTACTTCCATAAAACTGGCTAAGACACAACCTGCAAAAAAAAAAAAAGTGCCAGCTGCGGTGGCTCTCGCCTGTAATCCTAGCACTTTGGGATGCCGATGTGGGAGGATCACTTAAGGTCAGGAGTTTGAGACCAGCCTGGCTGACATGGTGAAACCCCATCTCTAACAAAAGTACAAAAAAATTAGCCAGGCATGGTGGTGGACACCTGCAATCCCAGCTACTTGGGAGGCTGAGGCAGGAGAATCATTTGAACCTGGGAGGCAGAGGTTGCAGTGAGCTGACATCATGCCACTGCACTCTAGCCTGGGAGACAGAGTGAGACTACTCAAAAAAGAAAAAAAAAAGTGATGCAGGTACACAGTTATTAACATGGAAAGATGACATTGCTAAAAGGGCTGGTAAGAACACAGCATGTGTAATATGAACCTACTTTAATTTTCTTAATGAAAAACTACATACTTGGAAAAGACTATAAAAATTCATAAAAAATGAAAAGAATGGTTAACACTAGAGATGTTAATTTTGTTTGTTTTTTGGAGATGGAGTCTGGCTCTGTTGCCCAGGCTGGAGTGCAGTGGTACAATCTCGGCTCATTGCAGCCTACACCTCCCGGGCGCAAAGGATTCTCCTGCCTCGGCCTCCCAAATAGCTGGGATTACAGGCGCCCGCCATCACGCCTGGCTAATTTTGTATTTTTAGTAGAGATGGGGTTGTGCCATGTTGGCCAGGCTGGTCTTGAACTCCTGGCCTCAGGTGATCCACCTTGGCCTCCCAAAGTGCTGAGTTACAGGTGTGAGCCACCGCACCCAGCCAAGATATTAATTTTCTTAATTACACTTTTTTGTTTTTCATACTTGTAGAATTATTTTTTAAAATCACTAAACAGCCAGGCACAATGCCAGGAGCCCATGGTCCCAGCTATTCAGGAGATCAAGGTGGGAGGATCACTTGAACCCAGGAGTTTGAGGCCAGCCTGGGCAACACAGCAAGACCCCATCTCTAAAAAAAGAAAATAAAAAACATCAAAACAGTCAGTTTTTGATCTATTGCCTTCCAGCTCCAAATCCATCCTTTTTGCCTTCTGGGTAAAAATGGATCTGGGCCCTTTAAATTGCTTTCCTTTGCCAGGAGGCACAAAGTTATTTTAAGTTTTTTAAGTTTTGTCGGTAGAGGGCGCTGGAGAGACACTGCAGGAGGAAAGGGTTTTGCTTATTGGTTCCTGCTGATGGCTTCTCCAGTGCCCAGCTCCTGTACCACCTGTTGGCAGGCAGCTTCCCCTGGCACTCCCCTCTGGTGGTCTTGCAGCAGAGTGCCTTCAGTGAGAGACACCTTGCCATGAAAAGTTTACCCTGAGGGTAGATTTCCAGCAAGTTCCACCAGCCAGCAGGGCATCACGTCAACTGTCTTCTTTGCTATTCAGTGATCCAGGGCTGTACCCTCTCTACCTGGTCAGGATCTCAGCCCTCCGGGGTGACTGTTTCCATGAGTGTCATATCTCAGTCCTAGGGGTAGTGGCTGTTCCTTGTATCTACTACTTGTATACTTTTCTTTCTTTTTTTTTTTTTGAGACAGGGTCTGGGTCTCACTCTGTTGCCCAGACTGGAGTGCAGTGGTACAATCTCAGCTGACTGCAACCTCTGCCTCCTGGGCTCAAGTGATCCTCCCACCTTAGCCTCCCGAGTAGCTGGGACTACAGACATGAGCCCCCATGCCTAGCTAATTTAAAATTTTTTTTTTTTTTTTTTTTTTTTTTTAGAAATGGGAGTCTTGCTATATTGCCCAGGCTGGTCTCCAAATCCTGAGCTCAAGCTACTCACCTGCCTCAGCCTCCCAAAATGCTGGGATTACAGACGTGAGCCCCCGCACCTGCCTGTATACTCTTCACAGTTCCTTTTGGTCTTAAACACGTTGCGCATTGGCCGGGCATGGTGGCTCACGCCTGTAATCCCCGCACTTTGAGAAGCTGAGGCAGGCAGATCACCTGAGGTCAGGAATTCTAGACCAGTCTGGCCAACATGGCGGCGAAACCCCATCTCTACTAAAACTACAAAAAAATTTAGCCGGGCGTGGTGGCGCACGCCTGTAATCCCAGCTACTCAGGAGGCTGAGGCAAGAGAATCGTTTGAACCCAGGAGGCAAAGGTTGCAGTGAGCTAAGATCATGTCACTGCACTCCAGCCTGGGTGACAGAGTGGGACTCCGTCTCAAATTAATTAATTAATTAATTGAGTATTATAGTCTTTTGTCAGGAGAAATTTCAAGATTCGCAAGAGAAGTTACATTTTAGACATGGTAGCCCCCTTGGTGGTTCTTATTAAACTGGGATTCATTTAAATGAAATAATAATAGCTGCAATAAGCTTCATTGTAGTCATGTTGATGTATTTTTAATGTGATCCTTAGTTGTAAATTGAAGCTCAGTTCCCACATCAGTACTTATTCGCTGCTGAAAGAGCGCCAAACAAAACCTTTTTTCATTCGAACACAGCCCTATGTTCTCCATTCATCTCCCACAGTTTGGGGATATTAACGGGACATGAACGCGCTGCCTCATTATTGCTGGAGGGCTCTGAGTCACAGCTTCCACAGATGATGAAGCATCAACGTAATGAATTAACTTGTCTCAGAGCATCTCTTCTTGTTTGAAGACCATGGGAGGCCTTTAGCATTTGCTTGAGTAATAGATTGTCTTTAGTTCCTGATTTTTTTTTCTATTGCTTCTAAGAAGAGACAAGTATACAGTAATGCATTGGAAATCATCGAAGCCTTCTAAGTCTTCATTTTTCCTTCTTTCAGTTCCCATTAAGTAAATCCGTTGAGCTGCTCCACAAAGAACACCATGAATATTAGAGGATATTTGCCTCTAGAGATTGCTACCAATCCCTCGCCTCTCTGGGTTCCTAGGAGAACTGACATGTGCAGAAAGCACCCAGTAAATGTCAGTTTCCTCCCTTTGGCATTGCCAGATTTAGCAAAATAATTTTTTTCTTTACTTTTTTTAATTTTTTTTTTTTTCCAAGACAGAGTTTCGCTCTTGTTGCCCAGGCTGGAGTGATCCTCCTGTCTTGGCCTCCAGAGTAGCTGGGACTACAGGTGTGCACCACCATGCCCAGGTAATTAAAACATTTTTTTTTTTTGTAGAGATGGAGGTTGTATCAGTCCGTTCTTGCATTGCTATAAAGAACTACCTGAGACTGGGTAATTTATAAAGAAAAGAGGTTTAATTGACTCACAGTTCCACAGGCTGTGCAGGAGGCATGGCTGGGAGGCCTCAGGAAACTTTCAGTCATGGCAGAAGGCAAAGGGGAAGCAGGCACATCTTACATGGCTGGAGCAGGAGGAAGGGAGAGAAGGGGGAAGTGCTACAGGCTTTTAAACCAACCAGATCTCATGAGAACTCACTCACTATCACGAGAACAGCAAGGAGGCACTCTCCCCCCATGATCCAATCACCTCCCACCAGGTCCCTCCCCTAACACTGGGGATTATAATTCGGCATGAGATTTGGGCAGGGACACAAATCCAAACCATGGCAGGGGGTCTCACTATTTTGCCCAGACTGGTCTTGAACTCTTGGCCTGACAAGCGATCCTCCCGCCTCAGCTTCCCAAAGTGCTGTGATTACAGATATGAGCCACCACATCAAGCCAACATAGCGATCGGCACTCTAGCCTGGGCGACAGAGGAGACTACGTCTCAAAACAATTAATTAATTAAAATAAATAAATAAATAACCCCATACTTTCTGCCTCTGTGGCTTTGCCTGTTCTGGGTATTTCGTGTGACTGGACCCATGCATCTGGTGGTCTGGGCAAATTTCAAACGCTCAGCCCCCTCGTCGGCCCATGGCCTCCGGATTGGATGGCGCGGGCTGGGTGTGTGCGGGGTGCCCAATCCCTCCGGAGCATCTGGAGTGGCCACGTGCAGGTGCGGGCGGCAGCGGCGGCGCAGGGGGCAGCTGGAGGCACAGGAAGCCCGGACGTGGTGCAGGGAGCTGCCGACCATGCCGGCTTCCGATCGCGGGCGCCCAAATTCAAGACAGCCCTGGTGACATAGCAAGAGCCTGTCTCTATAAAAAATTAAAAACTAGCGAGGCATGGTGGTGCATGCCTGTGGTCCCAGCTACTCGTGAGGGTGAAGCGGGAGGATCACTTCGGCCTCGGGGTTTGAGACTGCAGTGAGCTATGACTGTACCACTGCATTCCAGCCTGGGTGACAGAGTAAGACTTTGTCTAAAAAGAGAGAGAGAAAGGGAGATGAGAAGATTTATGCTGCTGACTTTGAAGATGTTGGATGGGGAGCCAAGGAGTGCAGGAAGCATCTAGAAGCTTGGAAGAGGCAAGAAAATGGACTCTCCTTTAGGACCTCCAGGAGGAATGCAGTCCTGCAGACCCATTTAAGACTCTGACTCCCCCAAATTCTAAGAGAAGAAATTTGTGTTCTTTTAAGCCATTAAATTCGTGGTAATTTGTTCCCTCAGCAATGGAAAAATGATACAAGTAAAAAGCAAAGAAAGAGATGTTTTGGTGAGCTGGAAGCTTGCCCAGCTGGGAGAAATCTAACAGAAATTTACTTGGGAGCAGTAAGAAGGATAAGGAGCCGAAGAAGGCTATAAATCAATAAATGGGCAGATAAAAAGGGTCAGAGAACATAGAAATGGGCAGATTTCCAAGAACTGAAGAGAATGGATATATTAGTTTGCTGGGGCTGCCATAACAAAATGGCGCACACAGGGTGGCTTAGACAACAGAAATTTATTTGCTCACAGTTCTGGAGGCAAGAAGTCCAAGACCAGGGTGCCTGCTGGGTTGGTTTTGCATGGCTGCCTTCTTGCTGTGTCTTCACATGGTCTTTCCTTGGTGTGAAAACATCCCTGGTGCCTCGTTTTATTTATTTATTTTTTAAATAAAAAAAAGAGACCGACAGGAGCTCACTATGTTGCCCAGGCTGGTTTCGAACTCCTGAGCTCAAGCAATCCTCCTGCCTTGGCCTCCCGAAGGGCTGGGATTACAGGCATGAGCCACCACGCCCGGCCCCTGGTGCCTCTTTGTGTGTGCAAATTTTCTTTTTCTTTTCTTTTCTTTTTTTTTAAAGACAGAATCTTGCTCTGTCACCCAGGCTACAGTGCAGTGGCTCGATCTCGGCTCACTGCAACCTCCCCCTCCCAGGTTCAAGCAATTCTCCTGCCTCAGCCTCCCAAGTAGTTGGGATTACAGACATGTGCCACCACACCCAGCTAATTTTTGTATTTTTAGTAGAGATGGGGTTTCACCATGTTGGCCAGGCTGGTCTCAAGTGATCTTCCTACCTCAAGTGATCCTCCTACTTTAGCCTCCTAAAGTGCTGGGATTACAGGTGTGAGCCACCGAGCATGGCCCCAAATTTTCTCTTCTTATAAGGACACCAGACAGATTGGATTAGAGCCCATCCTAAAGGTCTCACTTTAACTTAATTGCCATTTTAAAGGCCCTATCTTCAAACACAGTCGCCTTCCGAGGTACTGGAATTTTGGAGGGCATCATTTAGCCCATAACAACTGGGCTGATGAATTGAGGGACAGCCTACAGAATAGCTGGTTAGTGGTCTCGCTTGGAGACTAAGGCCATTTGACAGTTCAACACAATGTGAAGCAATCCGGGATTGGAGGCCAGACAGGGAACAAAGAACCTTAGGGTGACAATTGGCGATCATTTGAATAAGATCTGTAGATTAGGTAAGTGTATGATTTCCGTGCTTATTTCCTTGTTTTGATCATTGTACTATGGTCATGTAAGATATCAATATTTCAGGAAGCTTGGGTGAAGAGTATGTGGTAACTCTTTGTACTATTTTTGCAACTTCTTTCAAAGTCTGTAGTTATTTCAAAATTAAAAATTAAAAATCAAGGCCAGGTGCAGTGGCTCATGCCTGTAATCCCAGCACTTTGGGAGGCCAAGGCCAGCAGATCACCTGAGGACAGGAGTTGGGGACCAGCCTGGCCCACATGGCGAAACCCCATCTCTACTAAAAATACCAAAATGATCCGGGCATGGTGGCGCATGCCTGTAGTCCCAGCTACTCGGGAGGCCGAGGCAGGAGAATCGCTTGAACTTGGGAGGAAGAAGTTGCAGTGAGATCGCACCACTGTACTCCAGCCTGGGCAACAGGAGTCTGTCTCAAAAAAGAAAAAAAGAAAAGAAAAGAAAAAAGAAAAGTTAAAAAGCAGGGCAAGGCGCGGCGTGCCTGTATTCCCAGCACTTTGGGAGGCCAAGACGGGTGGATCACAAGGTCAGGAGATCAAGATCATCTTGGCTAACAGGATGAAACCCCATCTCTACTAAAAATACAAAAAAAGAAAAGAAAGAAAAAGAAAAATTAGCCGGACATGGTGGCGGGTGCCTGTAGCCCCAGCTACTCGGGAGGCTGAGGCAGGAAGCTCCGTTGAGCCCAGGAGTTTAAGGCTGCAGTGAGCTATGACTGTGCCACTGCACTCCAGCCTGGGAAACAGGGTAAGACCCCATCTCAAAAAAAAAAAAAAATGTGAAGAAAAAAAGAAGCAAGAAGAAAATGAGTTACATGAGGTGAGAGACTCTGCAGTGTCTGTTGCTTGGGTTCCCACTGACACTCCACTTTTAGGACAGTGACTGGAAGCTGGGAGCTCAGCATATGTTTTGGGAGGTGATGATCGTTGAGGCACAAACTGAAGAGGAGAAGGCACACTGGGCCTCATCTCGCATTCATAAAAGCCCTCGCATTGTAACTTTTGACATTCTCTCTAGAGGAAGTCACACAATCAGTACAGTGTATTGCGTGTGTTACAAATATGAATTCTTGGCCTGTAAACAGTTAAAACACATTGCCATTTTGGTAACTGAGTTTTGCTATCCCTTCATTTCTTTTTCCCCTTTTTTTTTTTGTTTTTGAGACAGAGTCTCGCTCCGTTGCCCAGGCTGGAGTGCAGTGGTGCCATCTCGGCTCATTGCAAGCTAATTACAATACTTTTTTCTTTATTTTTTTGGTAGAGATGAGGTCTTCCTATTTTGTCCAGGCTGGTCTGGAACTCCTGCCTTCAAAGGATCCACCTGTCTAATTCTCCCAGAGTGCTGGGATTACAGGCATGTGCCACTGTGCCCGGCCAAATGCACCCTTTTTTTTTAGTGTACAATTCAGTGGTTTTTAATATATTCACAAATTCATGGAACCGTCACACCTGTCCAATTTCAAAACGTTTTCATCACTCCAAAAAATAATCCCATATGGGAGGCCGAGGCGGGCAGATCACTCGAGACCAGCCTGGCCAACATACTGAAACCCCGTCTCCACTAAAAATACAAAAATTAGTCAGGCGTGATGGCGCACGCGTGTGGTCCCAGCTACTGGGAGGCTGAGGCAGGAGAATCGCTTGAACCCGGGAGGCGGGGGGTCGCAGTGAGCCCAGATCGCGCCATTGCACTGCAGCCTGGGCGACAGAGCGAGACTCCGTCTAAAAAAATCTAATTAATTAGTAAAAATAAATATAAATAAATAATCCCATGCCTACTGCCTCTGTGGCTTTGCCTGTTCTGGGTATTTTGTGGGAATGGACCCATGCATGGGGGTGGGCCGGGCACCTTTCAAACGTTCAGCTCTCACGACGGCCCGTGGCCTCCGGATTGGACGGCGCGAGCTGGGTGTGCGAGGGGCGCCCAATCGCCCCGGAGCGTCTGGAGGGGGCAGGTGCAGGCGGCGGCGACTGAGGGGCTGCTGGAGGCCCGGGAGGCCCGGGAGGCCCGGAGGTGGTGCAGGAAGCCGCAGACCACGCCGGCTCCTGATCGCGGGCGCCCACAGCACGGACATGGCGGGCTGGTGGCCGGCGTTGTCGCGCGCGGCCCGGCGCCACCCGTGGCCCACCAACGTGCTGCTCTACGGCTGGCTCCTCTGGGCTGGCGACGCGCTGCAGCAGCGGCTGCAGGGCGGCGAGGCCGACTGGCCCCAGACGCGGCGCGTGGCCACGTTGGTGGTGACCTTCCACGCCAACTTCAACTACATGTGACTGGGCCTGCTGGAGCGCACGCTCCCGGGTCGCGCCGCGCGCCGTGCAGGCCAAGTTGCTGTGCGACCAGGTGGTCGTACGCCCATCACGGTCTCGGCTTTCTATGTCGGTGAGGGGCGGGGAGGGGACCTGAGGGGTGCGACTTGGTATTGAGGGACTAGAGGCAGGGACTCGGGGATCAAGCGGCTGGAAGGAGGGCGCTGCAGGAGCCTGGGGACCCCGGCGGGAGCCGGGGCTCTGAGACCTGGGCTGCTTCAGAGGCCTGGAGGGCCAGGACAAAGGCTGGAGGCTGGGGTGTTTGATTGCGAGAAGTTGCGGGAGGCACTGGCTGGGGAGCCGAGATATTGGGGAGCCAGAGGTCCACCAGGTCAGGAATTTAGAGGACTAGGGTCGGGGCTCAGACTCTGGGGTTGGGTATAGGCCAAGGCTGGAGGTAGGCAGGGCTGCGGAGGTCTTTGCCCCCCTGAAAAAGACCCACGGGAAAATAAAGGAGATTCCAGTTCAAGGCCATAGCAGCTGCAATGACCGTGAACCAGTCGTGGGGCAGGGAAGGAACCGACCTGCTGTTCAGAAAATCCACGCCTGGGGCCCCGGGGCCAACACAGGAACAAAATGCAAGGGGACCCGTGACCCTGGGGGGCACAGCAGGTGGAATCTGATGTTGGGCCTGGATCTTCAGCAAGTTCATGCCCAGGGGCCTAGTCCTGCTTTGGTAACAAGATTTTCCCCTGGGGTCCCACGGGAAACATCAAGGGACCTTGGATCCTTGCCGTGGAGGACTATATACCTGTGAGGGTTCAGGGAACCCTCTCCTTAGAAAATCTGACCCGGGCCTGGGGTGTGGAGGACAGGGGCTTGACTGTGGAAACCTTCTCTACTGCCTACAATAAGAACAATGGAAATGTTACCTGAAAAATACCGGGGTTCATTCCCTTAACGAGTCACAAATGACTCCACCAAGAGGCAGGTTTTTATCAATGGGGGTTTTACTTGGCACAAGTAAGGAAGACATTGGGCATATTCTCCCAAGTAGTGTGTCCGCCAGAGAAAGAGACAGGAGGGTTTTATGGGGTGATGGAGAAAGGAGAGGGTGCATGATTGCATGTAGAGTAGGGATCCCAGTGAGTCATGATGCTAGCACATAGGTTGCATAGGTTACATAGGTTATAGTCATGAAGCTATAGCTTCTCCCGGGGTGAAGACTTAGCATGGTAATGAGGAGAGTTAACTTGGGTTCATCTATAAGTAACCTGGGGTCACTTAGGAGCTGATTTAAACAAACAGGGTGACCTCATTCCACCCAGGGTTGGGGAAGAACAGGTTGAGGTCAGGAGGCTGTAAAACAGGCTGATTGCTCAAGTTGTTTTAATTCTTGTAATCTTTGGAGATCCTCCGTCTGCTCACAGAAGGGGCCCCGTGGCCTCTATCATCACTGCAATTTCTATAGCCTTCAAGGGGATGGGGTGGGTAACTGGGGAGAAAATCTCCATGGGTCTGAAGCCTGACCTTGGGATTGGGGATCACAGATTTCCCCTCAAATGGGAGGGAACTTCTCCTAAGGGCCGTTGGTGCTTTCTAAACCAGGTTGAGGTCAGACAAGCCACCATCTTGAAGAAACCTACCCTGCCCCCTGCGCCTTATTTTTAAGAGTTGGATTCACTTCCTTTCCCCACAGACCCCACCAGAAACACAAACCACCTGGTTGCCTGTTGCCATCGCGGCCAGCTACATGGCTGATGGGGTCAGTGGGTCGGGAGAACAGACAGCCTGAGAGCTAGGGCCTCCTGTTTTCTCAGAAGGTCTGTGCCTGGTCCCGGCGTGTGATTTCCAGACTAGATTTGCAAACAGCTTCCTAGCACCTGTAACAGAAGCCTTGTACACCGGTGAAGGGGTAGGGGACCAGAATGCTATTTAATCAAACAGCCGGGCGCGGTGGCTCACGCTTGTAATCCCAGCACTTTGGGAGGCCGAGGCGGGCGGATCACGAGGTCAGGAGATCGAGACCACGGTGAAACCCCGTCTCTACTAAAAAATACAAAAAAATTAGCCGGGCGTGGTGGCAGGCGCCTGTAGTCCCAGCTACTCGGAGAGGCTGAGGCAGGAGAATGGCGTGAACCCGGGAGGCGGAGCTTGCAGTGAGCCGAGATTGCGTCACTGCACTCTAGCCTGGGCGACAGAGCGAGACTCCGTCTCAAAAAAAAAAAAAAAAAAAAAAAAAAAAAAAAAAATCCTCAAACAACCAGTGAGATTGTTCTCTTTTTCTTTTCTTCTTCCTTTTTTTTTTTTTGAGACAGAGTCTTGCTTTATTGCCCAGCCTGGAGTGTGCAGTGGCCTGATCTCAGCTCACTGAAACCTCCATCTCCAGGTTCAAGCGATTCTCCTGCCTCAGCCTACCAAGTAGCTGGCATTACAGATGCACACCACCATGCCCGGCTAATTTTTGCATTTTTAATGGAGACAAGGTTTCGCCATGTTTGCCAGGCTGGTCTCGAACTCCTGAACTCAAGTGATCTGCCCATATTGGCCTCCCAAAGTGCTGGGATTAGAGACGTGAGCCCTCGCACATGAGATTGTTCTTAGTACTCTCATATTACAAATGAGGAAACAACTAGTGAAATTAGTGAAATTGTTCTCTTTTTCTTTTCTTTTTTTTTTTTTTGGAGACAGAGTCTCGCTTTATCATCCTGGCTGGAGTGTGCATTGGCCCGATCTCAGCTCACTGCAACCTCTACTTCCTGGGATCAAGCGATCCTTCTGCCTCAGCTTCTGGAGAAGCTGGAATTACAGGCATGCGCCACCATGCCCAGCTAATTTGGTATTTTTAGTAGAGACGGAGTTTCTCCGTGTTGGTCAGGCTGGTTTTGAACACCCAACCTCAGGTGATCCACCAGAGCAGCCTCCCAAAGTGCTGGGATTACAGGCATGAGCCACCACGCCCAGCCCACTAGCTTTTTTTAAAAGAAATTAAAATTTCAAAATGTCCAAATGTTCAACTTTTCACACAATGTTTGGAAGGTAGAGAAAAGTAACCAGTAGACCCACTATTGTAACTTGATTGTTTTTGTGAATTGTTATAGTTTTTGAAAAAATAATTGTTCTGCTATAACTTTTATACTCTATTCTCACTTCACATTTATCATTCCTTTAAAATTTTCTAGTTTTAGAGTGGAGACTATGTTTTATTTTATTTTATTTTTGAGACAGGGTCTTGCTGTGTTGTCCAGTCTGGAGTGCAGTGGCATGATCACAGCTCACTGCAGCCTCCACCTCCTAGGCTCAAGCAATCCTCCCACCTCAGCCTCCTGAGTAGCTATGACTACGGCCACGCCACCACACCTGGCTAATTTTTGTATTTTTTGTAGAGATGAGGTTTTGCCCTTTGCACAGGCTGGTCTCTTA
The DNA here is from genome assembly GCF_006542625.1 of Nomascus leucogenys. NCBI lineage: Eukaryota > Metazoa > Chordata > Mammalia > Primates > Hylobatidae > Nomascus > Nomascus leucogenys. Next base: position 18,972 of record NW_022097640.1, read on the forward strand.
ACTCCTGGACTCAAGCAATCTGCCTGCCTCGGCCTCCCAAAGTGCTGAGGTTACAGGCTTGAGCCACGGCGCCTGTCTATGTTCTCTTTTCACTGTTGGGTCAGAGGGTCATATTGATGGATGATAGCGATGGTTACTTTGCATTTTGGAATGGGAAACTTAAACATGAACTGTTATACGGTACTCTACTGAGTCTTTTAAAATTCTTTTGGTGTTTTTGCAAATAGGTATGAGCATTCTCCAGGGAAAGGATGACATATTTTTGGACCTGAAACAGAAATTCTGGAACACCTATATGGTAAGACAGGCGTTTGAGAATGTAATCAGTATCTTTGTGTGTGTGTGTATATATATATATATATACACACACACACACACACACACATACAACATACAATACTATATACATATACAATCAGTAACTTTTTGTGTGTATATGTGTATATATACATACATGTATATATAGATATGTATATATATGTACATAGATCCACAAAAATATATACTTTTTGTGTACATATTTATAAAGATTAAAAATGTTTTAATTGACACATATATGTATGTATTTTTAGAATACATGTGATTTGATACATTTGTATAATCGTATCAGGATTCTTTGTGTGTGTGTGTATATATATATGGATATATATATTTTTTTAATTTAAAAAACTTTTTTTGAGACAGGCTCTCATTCTGTCACCCAGGCTGGAATGCAGTGGCATGATCATGGCTCACTGCAGCCTGGACCTCCTGAGCTCAAGCGATCCTCCCACCTCAGCCTCCTGAGTAGCTGAGACTACAGCATGTGCCACCACACCCAGCTAATTATTTTTAAATTTTTGGTAGAGACAGAGTCTCACTATGTAGCCCAGGCTGGCCTCGAACTCCTGTGCTCCAGTGATTCTCCCACCTCAACATTAAGTACATTTTTATTAAACTATTCCTAAATTAGAGCTCCAGTTTGGTTGGCAGAAGGGTCCAATATTTTGACAGAGAAATCTTAAAGTTACTTTGGTAGATGTATGAGGAGAGCCTTTAAGAGTGTCTATAGGTTCAGCCTGCTTCCGGACGAGCGAGGAGACTCGTGGTCTGGTTCTGGGACTCCCCTAACAGCATGGCCCCTAAACGCCAGGCTCCACTCCCGCCTCAAAAGAAGAAACCAAGACCATCTCCTGCTCTGGGACCGCAGGAGATACCGGCCTCTGCAGGCTTGCCGAAGAAGGGAGAAAAAGAACAGCAAGAAGCGATTGAACACATTGATGAAGTACAAAATGAAATGGACAGGCTTAATGAACAAGCCAGTGAGGAGATTTTGAAAGTAGAACAGAAATGTAACAAACTCCGCCAACCATTTTTTCCGAAGAGGTCAGAATTGATCACCAAAATCCCAAATTTTTGGGTAACAACATTTGTCAACCATCCACAAGTGTCCGCACTGCTTGGGGAGGAAGACGAAGAGACACTGCATTATTTGACCAGAGTTGAAGTGACAGAATTTGAAGATATTAAATGAGGTTACAGAATAGATTTTTATTTTGATGAAAATCCTTACTTTGAAAATAAAGTTCTCTCCAAAGAATTTCATCTGAATGAGAGTGGTGATCCATCTTCAAAGTCCACCAAAATCAAGTGGAAATCTGGACCGGATTTGACGAAACGTTCAAGTCAAACGCAGAATAAAGCCAGCAGGAAGAGGCAGCATGAGGAACCAGAGAGCTTCTTTACCTGGTTTACTGACCATTCTGACGCAGGTGCTGATGAGTTAGGAGAGGTCATCAAAGATGATATTTGGCCAAACCCATTACAGTACTGCTTGGTTCCCGATATGGATGATGAAGGAGAAGGAGAAGAAGATGATGATGATGATGAAGAGGAGGAAGGATTAGAAGATATTGATGAAGAAGGGGATGAGGATGAAGGTGAAGAAGATGAAGATGATGATGAAGGGGAGGAAGGAGAGGAGGATGAAGGAGAAGATGACTAAATAGAACACTGATGGATTCCAACCTTCCTTTTTTAAAATTTTCTCCAGTCCCTGGGAGCAAGTTGCAATCTTTTTTTTTTTTTTCCTCTTGTGCTCAGTCGCCCTGTTCTTGAGGTCTCTCTTCCCTACTCCATGGTTCTCAACTTATTTGGGGGGAAATACCTTGAGCAGAATACAATGGGAAAAGAGTCTCTACCCCTTTCTGTTCGACGTTCATTTTTATCCCTTTCTGTCTGAACAAAAACTGTATGGAATCAACATCACCGAGCTCTGTGGGAAAAAAGAAAAACCTGCTCCCTTCGCTCTGCTGGAAGCTGGAGGGTGCTAGGCCCCTGTGTAGTAGTGCATAGAATTCTAGCTGTTTTCCTCCTTTCTCTGTATATTGGGCTCAGAGAGTACACCATGTCTCTATGTGAATATGGACAGTTAGCATTTACCAACATGTCTCTGTCTACTTTCTCTTGTTTAAAAAAAGAAAAAAAAACTTTAAAAAGTGGGGTTATAGAAGGTCAGCAAAGGGTGGGTTTGAGATGTTTGGGTGGGTTAAGTGGGCATTTTGACAACATGGCTTCTCCTTTGGCATGTTTAATTGTGATATTTGACAGACATCCTGGCAGTTTAAGATGACACTTTTAAAATAAATTCTCTCCTAATGATGACTTGAGCCCTGCCACTCAATGGGAGAATCAGCAGAACCTGTAGGATCTTATTTGGAATTGACATTCTCTATTGTAATTTTGTTCCTGTTTATTTTTAAATTTTATTTTTGTTTCAATGGAAAGGAAAGATGATGCTCAGTTTAAAACGTTAAAAGTGTACAAGTTGCTTTGTTACAATAAAACTAAATGTGTACACACACACACACACACACAGAAAAGAGTGTCTATACCTCTCATGAATTGGAAAGAAATACTTTCTCTGGGCCGGGCACGGTGGCCCATGCCTGTAATCCCAACACCTGGGAGGCTGAGGCAGGCGGATCACTTGATGTCAGGAGTTTGAAACCAGCCTGGCCAATATGGTGAAACCCTGTCTCTACTAAAAATACAAAAATTAGCTGGGCACGGTGGTGCATGTCTGTAATCCCAGGTACTCAGTAGGCTGAGGCCGGAGAATCACTTGAACCCGGAGACAGGTTGCAGTGAACCGAGATTGCACCACTGCACTCCAGCCTGGGCAACAGAGCAAGACTCCATCTCAAAAAGAAAAAAAAGAAAAGAATATCTCTGAATTTTAGTCCATGTTCTCAATGATATCTGACTTTATTATATTAACTCTTATTAATGATCATAATTTATTTTGTAAATTTTGCAGCCAAAGAGACAACAATTTATTTTGTAAATTTGGGATTGGATTTGCAAAATAGGGGTTGTAGACTGTGAGTGGCTTCATGGAATCATTCCCACATTCAGAGCCAATATTTTCAGTTGAGCATCCTGCGGAGTCCTGGTGAAAAGAACTTTAACATCACAAAGGTATTGATAGCGAAGGAGAAGGTTTCCTAGGGTTATTCCAAGGTTTGAAGCAAATCAGCGGTTTTACTGTTTGCTCAGCACAAATATATACAATCCAGTCCAATACATAATTATTCATTGATTCAGTTAATATTTATTGAACAATGTGCTTTAGGCCTGGCAAAATCAGGGATGGTTTTCATCTCTGCCCTAGAGCATGTTTGATTGCATTCATCACAAGGAGGTAAATCTTTGGGATTACAGAATGTTCACAGACCGGCCTAGGGCGTCACATGTTCTTCATTCCCTATCAAAAGCAGTGTTGAGCCACACCCAGCTATTACCTCCACAGCTTCTAGCATCATCTGTTGGATGGTACCAAACCCCTGAGGCAGCATTACTTGATGGCTAGAGGCAGAGGATGGAGAGGTTTGAAGTCAGAGGCTTCCCCTGATCCTCTATACTCAGGAACAGTAACTACAAGAAATGTGTTCAGAACTCTTGTGATTTCTCTTAGGGCAGAAATTGAGGACCCCGTGGTGACAACCAAATGTGATTTTCTTCTGTTTTTTTTTGTTTTTTGGTTTTGTTTGCTTGTTTGCGTTTTTAATTTTTTTTTTTTTTTGTGACGGAGTCTCACTCTGTTGCCCAGGCTGGATTGCAGTGGCACCATCTCGGCTCTCTGCAACCTCTGCCTCCCAGGTTCAAGCAATTCTCCTGCCTCAGCCTCCTAAGTAGCTGGAATTACAGTCTTGCACCACCACATCCAGCTAATTTTTTGTATTTTTCAGTAGAGATGCAGTTTCATGATGTTGGCCAGGTTGGTCTTGAACTCCGTACCTCAGGTGATCCGTTTGCCTCAGCCCCCCGAAGTTCTGGGATTACAGGTGTGAACCACCATGCCCAGCCACTTCTTCTGTTTTACTTTGGGAAAAGGAACAAGTTTTTCCATTATGTTGTAAAGTCTATGGAGATACGTACATCTTTTTTTTTTTTTTTTAAAGAGCAAGGGCCAGGGGCGGTGGCTCACACCTGTAATCCCAACACTGGGAGATGGAGGCGGGTGGATCACAAGGTCAGGAGATGGAGACCATCCTGGCTAACATGGTGAAACCCTGTCTCCACTAAAAATAAAAAAAATTATCAGGGCATGGTGATACGAGCCTGTAGTCCCAACTACTTGGGAGGCTGAGGAAGGAGAATCACTTGAACTCGGGAGGCGGAGGTTGCACTAAGCCGAGATCACGCCACTGCACTCCAGCCTGGTCGACAGAGCAAGACTCTGTCACACACACACAAAAAAGAGCAAGAAGTAGCCGGCTCACACTTGTAATCCCAGCATTTTGGGAGGCTGAGGCAGGAGGATCGCTAGAGCTCAGCAGTTTGAGACCAGCCTGCGCAACACAGTGAGACCCCATCTCTACAAAAATCAAATAAATTAGCTGGGCATAGTGGGAAGCGTCTGTGGTCCCAGCTGCTCAGTAAGCTGAGATGGGAGGATTGCAAGCCTGGGGGGTCGAGGCTGCAGTGAGCTGTGATTGTACCGCTGCACACCAGCCTGAGTGAGAGAGTGAGACCCTGGTTCAAAAAAAAAAAAAAAAAAAAAAAGAGCAGGAAGTAGAATTGGGAAAGAAAGAAGCTTCAGGCAGGGATTTGTAAATGAACAAAACCACAGGAATATTTGCATACTGTTTTCAAAAGACAGTGGTTACAGTGATTGAGTCTCACCTACCCTCAGGGAAAGAAAGAGGGTATACTAGCAGTCTAAAGCCCAGGCCATTTGGAGATTTTTTGGGAAGATTTCCTGTAATAAGAAATTGTCAACTGGGCACGGTGACTCACACCTGTAATCCCAGCACTTTGGCAGGCCAAGGCACGTGGATCACTAGGTCAAGAGATTGAGACCATCTTGGCAAACCTGGTGAAACCCCGTCTCTACTAAAAATACAAATATTAGCCGGGCATGGTGGCGGGTGCCTGTAATCCCAGCTACTAAGGAGGCTGAGGCAGGAGAATTGCTGGAACCTGGGAAGCGGAGGTTGCAGTGAGCCGAGATAGTGCCACTGCGCTCCAGCCTGGCGACAGAGGGAGACTCCGTCTCAAAAAAAAAAAAAAAAAAAAGATAAGACACTGCCTTCCAAGCTTCCAAGTGCTGTCCTAGGTGTTAGTGGAAGATACCCAAAAAACCATATAAAACAGAGATTCTGTCCTAAAGGGACTTAGAGTCTAGCGGGACAGATAAATAGACAAGTCATTAACGAGAGTTGGATGAGAAATGCTCTCAGAGCCCATGGGTACTTAGCACAGTGAGGAGGTGTGGGAGTGGGGATCAAGGAAGTCTTGCTGGGGCCAGGCACAGTGGCTCATGCCTGTAATGCCAGCACTTTGGGAGGCCAAGGTGGGTGGTGGGTGGACTGCTTGAGCTCAGGAATTTGAGACCAGCCTGGGCAATATGATGATGAAACCTCATCTCCACAAATACAAAAATGAGCTGGGCATGGTGACTCGCACCTCTAGTCCCAGCTACTCAGGAGGCTGAAGTGGGAGGATCTCCTGAGCCCAGGAGGTCGAGACTGCAGTTAGCTATGATTGTGCCACTACACTCCAGCCTGGGTAACACAGCTGGACCCTGTCTCAAAATAAAAAAATTAAAAAAAAGATCTGGAGTTAGGCACATACTGGGGGACAGGTCATTCCAGGGGCAGAAGAGCTGAGTAGAGCTATTGACAATGTGTAAAGCACCATAGTATGCCTGGAGGGGAGAAACCACAGGCAGTTTGGTGTTCACAGAGTATTTGTTGAGCAACGTGGAGTGAGTTTGGATCCTGGAGACTGTTGAACACCCGGAGCTGAGGATCTTGAACTTCACGGTTAGGTAATGGCAGCAAAGGAAACCAAAGTGGGGGGTTATTGTAACCAAGTTCACATAAGAAATAAGGAAGCACGTCGGGTGTGGTGGCTCACGCCTGTAATCCCAACACTTTGGGAGGCTGAGGTGAGAGGATCCCTTGAGGTTAGGAGTTTGAGACCAGCTTGGGCAACATAGCAAGACCCTGTCTGTATTTAAAAAAATAAAACCGGCCTGGCATGGTGGTTCATGCCTGTAATCTCACCACTTTGGGAGGCCGAGGTGAGCAGATCACTTGCGGTCAGGAGTTCGAGACCAGCCTGACCAAAATGGTGAAACCCCGTCTCTACTAAAAATACAAAAAATTAGACAGGCATGGTGGCGCATGCCTGTAATCCCAGCTACTCAGGAGGCTGAGGCAGGAGAATGACTTGAACCTGGGAGGCAGAGACTGTAGTGAGCCGAGATTGCACCACTGCACTCCAGCCGTGGTGACAGAGCAAGACTCCATCTAAAAAAAAAAAAATGAGGTGAGTTCAGTTCGGGAAATGTTGAATGCCAGATGCCTTTGGCCTATTCAGAGGGAGATTGCCGAAGCACGGAGGAGAGTTCATGGCAGGGTTTAATCATTTTTAGTGCTCACATGTCCCAGATTTGGCCAGTGGGAGTCCCTCCAAGCTGGTTCCTGTGTCCTGTGATATCACCCATCTTCTTTCTCCTTTTCTTCTTTCATAAGCCACTTCCTTTCTGGCATGACAGTGTGTTCCAGGACCATCTTGTACCTTGCACCTGCCCTGCCCTGGCCCTAGAATCAGCCAATTCTCTGAGGCGTCCTGATTCCTTTTTGTTGGGGAATGATTTGAGAACAAAATATACTACTACATGATACTACGTTCTGACAAGAAAGAACACAGCCATAAAAATAAAGCCATGGCCAGTCATAGTGGCTCCTGTAATCCTAACCCTTTGGGAGGTGGAGGCGGGAGGATTACTTGGGGCCAGGAGTTCAAGACCAACCCGGCCCACATAGTGGGCCCTCGTCTCTATTAAGAAAAAAAAAAAAGAAGGAAAGCCATGTTTGGATGACTTTAGTCTTCTGATTATTTTTGCTAAAGTTTTAAATTATTATTTTTTTTTTGGGGACAGAGTCTCGTTCTGTTGCCCAGGCTGGGGTGCAAAGGTGCAGTCTCAGCTCACTTCATCCTCCGCCTCCCGGGTTCAAGCGATTCTCCTGCTTCAGCTTCTTGAGTAGCTGGGATTACAGATTCCTGCCATCACGCCCTGCTAATTTTTGTATTTTTATTAGGGACGGGGCTTGTCAATGTTGGTCAGGCTGGTCTCAAACTCCCGACTTCAGGTGATCCGGCCACCTTGGCCTCCCAAAGTGCTGGGATTACAGGGGTATATTTTATATTTAAAATATATTTAAAAATTAAGGGCCAGGCTCAGTGTCTCACGCCTGTAATCCCAGCACTTTGGGAGGCCGAAGTGGGTGGATCACCTGAGCTGGGGAATTTGAAACGCACAAGAGCAAAACTTCGTCTCAAATATATATATATATATATATAATACACTTTATGGCCAGGCGTTGTGGCTCACACCTGTAATCCCAGCATGTTGGGAGGCCGAGGCGGGCAGATCACCTGAGGTCAGGAGTTCGAGACCAGCATGGCCAATATCGCGAAACCCAGTCTCTACCAAAAACACAAAAAATTAGCCGGGCGTGGTCCTTTGCACCTGTAATCCCAGCTGCTCGGAGGCTGAGGCAGGAAAATCGCTTGAACCTGGGAGGTAGAGGTTGCAGTGAGCCGAGATCACACCATTGCACTCCAGCCTGGGCAACAAGAGCAAAGCTCCGCCTCAATAACAAAACAAAACAAAACAAAAAAATATATATATACACACATCGTATGTAATATCTACTTTTAAATATAAACATAAATATTATAAAGCTTTTATTGCAATTGTTCATTTTAGAAACTTCAGAAAATACAAATTAGTAAAAAGAAGAAAATACGTCTGTAATACCACTTTTAAGAACTATTTTAAAAACCTCTAGGTTTTTTTTTGACATACAATTTACATACCAAGACTTTTTCTAAAAAATAATTCATAATGGTGACTTTTTTATCGGACTGTATAGGATAAAGTTTGTTAAAATGTCTAAGATATTTTGTAATATATGAAAATTTCAGCTAAACTTGTGCTATAGCATCACATAGTTTGAATATATTATTGAAAATTATTCCACAAACAATGGTTTGGTATATACTTTTAACAATTCAAGGCTGGGCACAGTGGCTCACACCTGTAATCCCACCACTTTGGAAGGCCGAGGCAGGCAGATCACCTGAGGTCAGGACTTCAAGACCAGCCTGGCCAACATGGTGAAACCCTGTCTCTACTGAAAATACAAAAATTAGCCGAGCATGGTGGCAGGCGCCTGTGATCCCAGCTACTCAGGAGGCTGAGGGAGGAGAATCGCTTGAATCTAGGAGGCAGAGGTTGCAGTGAGCCGAGATCTTGCCACTGCACTCCAGCCTAGGCGACAGAATGAGACTCCATCTCAAACAAAATAAATAAATAAAGTAATTCAGCAGGGTGAGGTGGCTCATGCCTGTAACCCCAGCACTTTGAGAGGCTGCGGTGGGACTGTTGCTCTTCCTAGGAGTTCATGACCAGCCTGTCCAACATAGAGATACCATGTCTTAGAAAAAGAAATAATAATTAATTTTAAAAAAGAGAATTCATTGATGATTCTGTATTTACAAATATATTCCTGCATCATTTGTTCATGGTAACCAGGAAATTGCAATGGATAAATACATGTTGTCATTTCCAAAGCGGCTGTCTTCCAGAATTGGTATTGATTCTAGTAGACTTTTCATTCTGATGTTAAATATATAATTAATAGAAATGTCTTGTACCTAATAGCTTTTTTCCCCAAAACTCCCCAACCCCCTCACTCTAGAGGCCTTAGTAGTCTAATCAGCTTAGTCTGAAATATAATACTACCTTGGCATCTTGTTGGCCTAGTATTTCTTACTCTTTTATAGAATGAACTGTGCAATTGTTTTGTGTGGCTAAAAGGTATTCTAGGCCGGGTATAGTGGCTCACACCTGTAATCCCAGCACTTTGGGATGCTGAAAACCCATCTCTACTAAAAATACAAAATTTAGCCAGGTGAGGTGGTGTGCGCCTGTCATCGCAGATAGGAGGCAGAGGCATGACAATTGCTTGAACCCAGGAGGCAGAGGTTGCAGTGAGCTAAGATTGCACCACTGTACTCCAGTCTGGGCAACAGAGCGAGACCCTGTCTCAAAAAATAAAAAACAAAATAAATGAATAAAAAATAAAAGGCATTCTAATTAAGTTGTTGCTTTTTTTTTTTTTTTAAATTCCAGAGCGGACTGATCTACTGGCCCTTTGTACAAGTGAGTTCCGCCTACTCAGTAATATGAACCCAGGGCTTTGGTTTCCATGTGGCTCTAATGGACTCTCTCTCTCTGTTCCAGCTGACCAACTTCAGCCTTGTTCCTGTTCAATGGAGAACAGCTTACACTGGAGACTGTGGTTTTCTCTGGGCCACCTTCATCTGTTTTTCCCAGCAGCGTGGTGATGGCACATTCAAGTCAGCTTTCACCATTTTATATACAAAGGGGACCAGTGCCATAGAAGGGTCCCCGGAGAAATAAGAAGTCAAGGACTCTCTTAAAGGGACCACATTTTTGACCTAAAATGCACAGAATTGCCTGCAGACAAAATATTTGATGTGCCAATTATGCACTTCATTTTGGGGAATTAGTATGATTTATAGACCCACTTTTTAAAAAATTATCAATGATTATTTTTGAATTCTGTTCAGACATTTTTTCCTGATCTAGTCTGAAATATTACTTCTGTAATATTTTGGTTAATATGAATAACAGTGGCAAAATGGCATTTTAGACTTATTAATATTTCTAATATTTTAATGCAAGTGTCAGGAAACTTGGTTTTGATTGTTTATATTTCCATTCTAAAATCTCAGGTTATCTCCTGAACACATTTGGGCACATGAAGTTTTATACCAAAAAATAGTTCTTAGAGTGAATTTTAATTTACATAGAACTCAATCGAAATGAAGATTTAATAACCAGATTTCTTTCCCCAAAACATACATAATTTGTTATTTTGATACTAAAATTTAGTAAATACGGTTTTTTTTTTTTTTTTTTTTGAGATGGAGTTTGGCTCTGTCGCCCAGGCTGGTGTGCAGTGGTGGAATCTCGGCTCACTGCAAGCTCCGCCTCCAGGGTTCACGCCATTCTCCTGCCTCAGCCTCCTGAGTAGCTGGGACTACAGGCATCTGCCACCATGCCTGGCTAACTTTTTGGATTTTTAGTAGAGACGGGGTTTCACTGTGTTAGCCAGGATGGTCTCGATCTTCTGACCTCGTGATCCGCCCAACTCAGCCTCCCAAAGTGTTGGGATTACAGGTGTGAGCCACCGCGCCTGGCCTAATTCTTGCATTTTTAGTAGAGAGGAGGTTTCACCATGTTGGCCAGAATGGTCTCAATCTCCTGACCTCGTAATCCACACGCCTCGGCCTCCCAAAGTGCTGGGATTACAGGCGTGAGCCACTGCAACCGACTTTTTTTCTTTTCTTTTCTTGTTTTTTTTTTTTTTGAGACAGAGACTCACACTGTCACCCAGGCTGGAGTGCGGTGGCATGATTTCGGATCACAGCAACCTACTCCTAGGTTCAAACAATTATCCTGCCTCATCATTCGGACTACCTGGGATTACAGGTGCGTGCCACCATGCCCGGCTCATTTTTGTATTTCAGTAGAGATGGCGTATCGCCATGTTGGCCAGGCTGGTCTCAAACTCCTGGCCTCAACTGATCCACTCTCATTGGCCTTCCAAAGTGCTGGGATTATAGGCGTGAGCCACTACACCTAGCTCAGTAAGTACGTTTTTTATTATCAAAAAAGAGTAGTGTAAGATTGGCGTATTCTGTGTAGAATGTATTTTATTGATGTCTACTATTTTTATAATTTCTGAGTGAAGTACTTTTGAATGGATGCTTTTTAGTTTTGGGCAGACTCAGTTGACTAAAGCACCTCGGTGCTTTAAGGTGCCAGAAGACACTCGGGAGGTGACTTGAGGCTCAGAGAGTCATCAACTCGGAGAAGGTGGAAGAGGTAACAAAAACACTCGGGAGGTGTCTTGACTCTCGGAAAATAATCAGATTGAGAAGATGGTCCAGGTCCCAGGCGACAGTGGATGGGACGTGCCTGTGGTCTGAAAATATCATCAACTGGAGAAGGTGGAATAGGTACCAAAAGACATTCGAGAGGTATCTTGAGGCTAAGAGAATCATCCACTGGAGAAGGTGGAAGAGGTACAAAAAAAGAGTCGGGAGGTGTCTTGCGTTTCCTAACATTATCAGCTCGAGGAGATGGTACAGGTCCCCGGCAACACTCAATGGGCAGGTTCTCTGGTGTCAGAAAGTCGTCAACTGGAGAGGGTGGAAGAGGTACCAGAAGACACTCGGGAGGGGTCTTGAGGCTAAGAGAATCATCCACTGGAGAAGGTGGAAGAGGTACAAAAAAAGAGTCGGGAGGTGTCTTGCGTTTCCTAACATTATCAACTCGAGGAGATGGTACAGGTCCCCGGCGACGCTTGACGGGCGGGTTCTCTGGTGTCAGAAAGTCGTCAACTGGAGAGGGTGGAAGAGGTACCAGAAGACACTCGGGAGGTGTCTTGAGGCTAATAGAATCATCCACTGGAGAAGGTGGAAGAGGTACAAAAAAAGAGGCGGGAGGTGTCTTGCGTCTCCTAACACTATCAGCTGGAGGAAATGGTACAGGTCCCCGGCGACGCTTGACGGGAGGTGTCTCCGTGGTCTGAAAATCATCCACTCGAGAAGGTGGAGGAGGTACAAAAAAAGAGTCGGGAGATGTCTTGCGTTTCCTAACATTATCAGCTCGAGGAGATGGTACAGGTCCCCGGCAACACTCGACGGGCGGGTTCTCTGGGGTCAGAAAGTCGTCAACTGGAGAGGGTGGAAGAGGTACCAGAAGACACTCGGGAGGTGTCTTGAAGCTAATAGAATCATCCACTGGAGAAGGTGGAAGAGGTACAAAAAAAGAGTCGGGAGGTGTCTTGCGTTTCCTAACATTATCAGCTCGAGGAGATGGTACAGGTCCCCGGCAACACTCGACGGGCGGGTTCTCTGGTGTCAGAAAGTCGTCAACTGGAGAGGGTGGAAGAGGTATCAGAAGACACTCGGGAGGTGTCTTGAGGCTAATAGAATCATCCACTGGAGAAGGTGGAAGAGGTACAAAAAAAGAGGCGGGAGGTGTCTTGCGTCTCCTAACACTATCAGCTGGAGGAAATGGTACAGGTCCTCGGCAACACTCAATGGGCAGGTTCTCTGGTGTCAGGAAGTCCTCAACTGGAGAGGGTGGAAGAGGTACCAGAAGACACTCGGGAGGTGTTTTGAGGCTGACAAAATCTTCTGCTGGAGGAAATGGTACAGGTGCCAGGGGACACTCAACTTGAAGTTTATCTCTTCTCAGAAACTCATCAGTTGTAGAATGTGGTTGAGGTCCTTGTCGACACTGTAGTCGAGACAGATTCAGAGGTCTCAGACGATCTTTAGCTGATGGAGGTGGTTGACCTCCCAGATGACACTGAGTTGGAGGAGGTGCCTGGCGGCCCTTCCTTTTTCTGAAAGTTTCAGCTGTGAGGTCGGGCCAGTAGGGCAATCCTGAGGAATGATGATGCTCCACTGCAGCCATTCTGACCTGTGGGGCCAAAGGAGGAAATGTTTTCACACATACTCATTTGAAGGACAAAATTACCACCACCAACACAGGCTACACCTTCTGTTGCTGGTGACAGATTTTTGCACCTTTCCATCCTCCAGGTTTCAAAATAGCAGTATCAGTGTCATAATACCACCCTTCCACTGAGTACTGCCCACAGCTGGGGAGTAAAATCATTGGGACACACCGTTGTCTCCACATGCCACTGTGTCTGTCTGCAAATGTAGGCAGGCTGGGGTCCTGCCCCAGAGAAGACAGAGTCATAACAGAGTAACAAAGAAGCATGTTTGAGACATGGGAATGTCTATGTCTATCCTCATTCCTCCCTCACAGCCAGCATGTGAAAGAGCATTGAAAATTGCACAAAACGTTAATCACCTACATTATAGCAGAATGCAAACAAAATCACAGGAAAAGAAAGAAAATCCTACATATTTTGGAAATGAGACCCCACAACATCTTGGGTAAAGTGGATCAGTCAGAGTTCACTGCGCCATGAGACCTAGAGTAGTGGAGGTCAATGGTGTCTCCTCGTGTTATTTCTGGAAACAGAACAGTAAAAGCCCTTCAGCCCTCGGCCCCTGAGCTTTTATGGATTCTGGAGGTGCCACCAACGATGATCAGCTGGGAATGGAGAAGCCTGAAGGCTCATGGGGAAGATTTTGCTTCTCAAGAAGTCGAGACAGAAAAGGCACCACAGAACCCACAGAGCAGAGGCCAGGCCAGGAGAGGGCATTGTCGGAAAAGACCAAAGTGTCCTGATATAGGAAGAGTGAAAATGTCCCCAGCGTTTACCTTTGTCTTCTCTCTGTTTTCAGCTGGGACGCAGCTGCTGTTCCTCATGGGAACCGAATGAGGTCCTGAATCTGCTAAGGGCCAGAGAAGGGAATGGGGCTAAATCTGGCTTGCATCTGCTGTGCAGAATAAGAAACCCTCCACACCCTCTGCTGCCATCTCACTCCCTGCCACACAGGTCCCTTACCAGAGGCACAGGGTTTATTGAACACATGCCTCAGAGGACTCTGGAGCCCTCTGGACCCTCATCCTTGAGGAAGATACCACAGAGCCCTGGTCCAGGGGTATTCTTAACTCTCAACAGGCTGTGAACAGGGTGGGCTCTAACCAGCTGGAAATGAGCTCTAAATCAGTACACATCAGAGGAAATCACTCATCATGTGAGCACAGACTCAAAATTAAAATAGGAACAGCCATGGTTGGAAGAGTATCAATAAACCATGGACAGGAACAGCACTGCTCCTCTTCTTCAAGCCATAGGGACATTTAAAATTCTGTGGATTCATAGTTAATCTAACTTTCATACCTGGCCAGGTATTATCAATACTTATGAACAGAAATGGACATAAAGAGATGAACAGTCATGAGAGAAGGTAAGAGCTACAGAAATTAACTGGAAAGTTTTAGGGTTACACTTGAAATGTTAGAGGAGTAAGATTACATAGAAATTTAACTTACTAATGGAGTTATATAGTTGACAGTAAACAACTTAAACAAAAATAATGAAGAAATTTCCACAAAGTGTAAATAAATGCTTTTCTTAAAGCAGATCTCATGCTACAATATTGATCCATGAAGACATGGCCAGAAAATCTCTGCTCTCATCAGCACATGTGGCTCCCATTCTAAAGTGCTATTGTTGTTTTCTCAAATGAAAGAAAAATAAATCCTTCACACTGAGTCAAGGTGGAAAGGGGAGCTGGCCCATTTGCCTTCTAGGCTCATCTCCTCAGTTAAAAGCAACCAAGACATCAGGGTGGGGCAATGTCCACAGTCAGTGGAGCGGCCTGAGCTCCACCATTCACAGGGGACTAGCCAAGAGCCATTCAGCTAGGGCACCTGAGAAAAATAGGGTCCTGCTACCCAGCGAGACAACTGTTCTCTTTATAAGTGCTTGGAATTGTGTCCAGGAAACATAACCATTACCCCACCCGAGCCCTCATCCCCAAAAGGAGAAGCAGGGTGTGCGGATTGTGCAGCAGAAATTCAGTGGCTGCCTTCACAGCGAGCTCCTACCCCTCCAGAAAGGGTTCTCTAGGCCCGGTCGTCCCTGGACTGGCTCCCGACGCATGTGTCTCTCTGGCACTCTCTGCTTTTCCCTCATTTCACACCTAGAAGACATAGAAAGAATTGACTTGAAGAATTAAAACACCAAGTTCTTTACTAGACACTCAAAGCTTTATCTTAAAACAAAAACATCCTTTAAAATGTCCATCACAATGACCTACCTTTGCTGCTTGGAGGCAGCCTTCCTCTCTGCCATCTTCCTCTGCAAGGCTTGAGCACAGAGCTGTGGGCAGAAAAACACATCCATGTCCTGACCTGGCAGACTATGTCCAAAAGCAAGGAAAACAAACAAACTTACCCAGTTGGCATGAGGCTTTCTTGCAGAAGGGGCGATCTGAAAAAGCCAACACATGAGAAATTGAATGTTGAGAGAGTCTAAGGGCCGTGCCATCATCTGCATCAGCACTGAACAGTCCTGCAACTGCGGGGAGGAAGCTCCTTACTTTGCGTCTGTAGTAGTCCTCTGCCCGCTGCCGCAACCTTTCCGCAGCGTGAAACAATTTCCTATGGATTACAATCACTTTCATCAGATAAAGCACCACTTTCAGGATGATTTTAAATAATCTGCCATGTTTCTGTTATCCTCACAACTGTACCCTTACACAATCTATCTATACCTAGAAAACGAATTTCAGGTGGCTATAAAAGCACAGTCTGAGCCGGTCGCGGTGGCTCACGCCTGTAATCCCAGCACTTTGGGAGGCCGAGGTGGGCGGATCACGAGGTCAGGAGATCACGACCACGGTGAAACCCAGTCTCTACTAAAAATACAAAAAATTAGCCGGGCGTGGTGGCAGGCACCTGTAATCCCAGCTACTCGGGAGGCTGAGGGAGGGGAATCACTTGAACCTGGGAGGTGGAGGTTGCAGTGAGCCAAGATCACGTCATTGCACTCCAGCCTGGGTGACAGAGCGAGACTCCATCTCAGAAAAAAAACAAAAACTAAAAATCAGTACTCAGTCTGATCCAAACTGTTGCTGTATTGATTCCTCCTCTTTTGCTTACTGCCTGCTGACTTCTGAGTTGACAATTTCGTTCCCCATTCTCAGTATATCCCTAATTCATCCTTCACTGAGCATCTTTTATCATAAACCTCTATTCTCTTTGTATTAATAATCCTTGCCGTGTTTCACAGGGCAGAAACAGCTGGGCTTATAAACAGGCATAGTCCTTTTGAAGGATGTGTTTGATCCTACAACAACACACTTTCCTGAGGATGACAACAACCCACCCCACCCCTAGAATGGCTGGTATGAACCGAGTTTCCACACAGTCTAGCTGGCAATGGGATCGGGAGACGTTTTGCTACTTCACATCTTTTGGTCACTGGTAAATCTTAAGGTACTTTGTTTTCTGTTTTGTGAACTCTCTCTCTCTCTCTCTCTCTCGATATGTCTTCTGACCGTTTGTTTCTATTTCTGCATTTACTGGGTCTAAACATTGTACAAAGGTTAAAAACAACCCCGTCTCCAATGGGGGTTTCCCAAGAGGGTGGGGCTCAGTTTCTGAACTCACATGTCGGTGTCTATTTCTTTCATAATCGATTTCCCATTTTCCTCTGCCTCTGATAGCTGCCTGTCCTTTTCTGCTTGCTCACATTCTTTCATTCTTAGCTTCCTGAGATTAGAAGGGAGAGAAATGCACACACATGATCCGCCAGCCCGTGTGGGATTCCCTCTGCCCTTCTGGCATCTGAAGGCTGTGATTCAAAGATCCCCCTGCAACTTTCCCATAAATGAACCAACTGATTCTCACAACCGAAGGGAGAATTGACACCTCCCATTGAGGGACAAAGAAAAATCACACTCTGGCCTGCTGGCAAGTCACCTGTCATTTCCAGCTCATCTTCACAGTTCTATAGTTAGTCCTATTCTTTAGTAAATAAAGACTATTAAAAGCTTCTATGAGGTGCACTATGTGTGTCTCTGGGGTCAGTCTTGTGCTTGACACAGTGAAAGCTCATTTTAGTTCAGTGTGAAAAACCAGACCTCACCAACTCATCACAACTAACTCCATCGGAAGCAGAGGATTGCTCCTCATCTGACTCCTCCTGTGGGAGACCTGATTCTCAGTCACAGGCTGATGCCAGCACGGAGACCATCAGCCATAGAGATCCTTCCAGAATATGGTGTCATTAACCCTGCAGTTCACTACTGCACTTTGCCATGATTCAGGACTGGAACGCTTGTCATCGACTTTAAAGATCCTGGTTGAGAGAAAAGGCAATCTGAATGCTGGGCGCATCTATTGAATGAGAAATGATCGGAATGGCTCCTAAGTCAGGGTGTTATGTGCTGAAAATAGGTGACAACTGCAAACCATCCACCCTGGTGTTGACTGACTTTAACAAGGTTCAGTTCACAGAGAGTGTGGGCAGAAAAAGAAAATGGCCTAAAAAGCTAAGTTTGCTGTGTTGCCCTCACACCACTTGATTCATGCTCCTGATCCTAAGGATCTCACCTGATACTTGGTTTTATAGGAAGGCTGTGAAAATTCCCAGAACGCTAGGAAACAGGGACAAAAACACTTCAGAGAGAAAGTTAATGAACTTGTTTCTGACCACAGGGCATCCTTCAGCACATGCTGTCTGGAGTGGCCTCAAACAAGGAGTGTGTGGTGAGGTGCTGAGAATGCAATGGGAGCAGGGTCCTGTCCCCACGCTAAAGGAGCTCACAGTTTAATGCAAATGAGAAGCCAGTGAGGACATCACTACTCCTGCTGTGCACTTGGGAACTAGAAACACAAACCCTGACTCTGGAGGGAAGCTAAGGAAGCATTCTACTCTTGAGTTGACATAAGTGCACCTGAAGCTTCTGATCTCTGAAGAGAACAATGGGGGACACCAAACAGAATAAAACCCATGATTGAATACATCAAATTGCTAACATGGCAGTAAACAGACATGAGGTCAAGACGGAGAAGAAGGAAACCCAGGATGAAAGTCAGCCTCGCATTTGGAACCCATTTCCCTGGGTTTCATTGCTGAATTCCAGAAGGGACTACTGAGATGCAAAGAAGCAGAGCAGCTTTTGCACACATGCATGGGATTACATGGAAAACAAGTGGATTGAGGGTCTGCCAATGAAAGCGACCCGTACTGAAGTCCACTGGCTCTGGTTGAGACCCAGAAGAGTCACACATCAGAATAGAGGTGGACAGGAAATACCCTGGCCTTTGTAGGGACTGAGCCTGCACTGACCACCTCCATTGCAGCCTGTACGGAGGACCCCTGACCATCCCCCAGAAGTAGACTCCCATCTCTTCTGCAACAAGATAACATGCTGCTAGGCCTCAATTCATTGCTAAATATTTTTTAACAAGTATCTCACATTTAACAAAAAAAGATCAGGCATATGGCAGTAAAATACAATGTAATATGACCAAAACGTGAAAGACTGTGAAAATGAATCTGGAGGTGACCCAAGCATTGAATTCAACAATCCAGGCTGGGCGCTGTGGCTCGCGCTGCGTGGCTGAGGCAGGTGGATTACCTGAGGTCAGGAGTTCAAGACTAGCCTGGCCAACATGGTGAACCCGTCTCTACTAAAAATACAAAAATTGGGCTGGGCGCGGTGGCTCACGCCTGTGATCCCAGCACATTGGGAGGCCGAGGTGTGTGGATCATGATGTCAGGAGTTGTAGACCAGCCTGGCCAATATGGTGAAACCCCACCTCTACGAAAAATACAAAAATTATCCGGGCATGGTGGCATATGCCTGTAGTCCCAGCTACTCAAGAGGGTGAGGAATAAGAATCACTTGAACCTGGGAGGTGGAGGTTGCAGTGAGCCAAGATCACGCCACTGCACTCTAGCCTGGGTAACAGAGTGAGACTCTGTCTCAAAAAAAAAAAAAAAATATTGGCCAAGTGTGGTGGCACACACCTGTAATCCAAGCTACTCGGGAGGCTTAGCAGAATTGCTTCAACCTGGGAGGCAGAGGTTGCAGTGAGCCAAGATTGCGCAATAGCACTCCAGCCTGGGGGACAGAGCGAGACTCTATCTCAAAATTTAAAAAAAAAAAAAAAAAAGGCTGAGTGTGGTGGCTCACGCCTCTAATCCCAGCACTTTGGGAGGCTGAGGCGGGTGGATCACCTGAGGTTGGAAGTTTGAGACCAGCCTGGACAACATGGCGAAACCCCATCTCTAGTAAAAATACAGAAATTAGCTGGGCGTGGTGGTGGGCACCTGTAATCCCAGCTACTTGGGAGGCTGAGGCAGGAGAATTGCCTGAACCCAAAAGGCAGTGAGCCGAGATTGTGCCATTGCACTACAGCCTGGGCAACAAGAGCAAAGCTCCGTCTCAGGGAAAAAAAAAAAAGAGAGAGAGAGAAAGGAAAACCAATGCCAGTACTAGCACCTCCTCTTCCCCCGAAAAAATTACAAACAAGAATGTAGGAAGGGAAAGGAATCATGCAGATTAAACTAATCAAGCAGAAAGGACAAACTCAATTTTGATCCCACTGAATTTGCCACAAATATTATAGAAAATATTCTCAAGGACTTTACAGTTGTCTACTTTGATGGGCGCATGATTCATACAACAGTATTTGTGTCAAGGCACATCTTACTCTTCCTTGGGAGTCTTCCTCTGTCCACTGATTTTGTAATGACTGTTGACCTTCGTCGTCACCTTATGGACTTCAGTTCGAACTTTGGCTTCCATATATCTCCGTGAAGTATAGAGGTCTTCCATGCCAATTTTAATTCCCGGAAAGGAAGAAACCCTTTTCTTTGTGTGCATACGAGTGGACCTTTGCCCTTGGTGAGGGTGAGGAGAGGAGAAGGTGAGAAACCTGAGGGCAAGAAGCTGTTCTTTCCCTTTCCAGGGCAAACTCATTTCCACACTATGGGGACTGCAACAGAGCCTTACCTTCCTGGCTATGGCTATTGGACCTCCAGGCTCTCCGCTGTACATCCGTGGATCTGTCATGTACATTTCGTGACTTTAAGGCAGTCTTGAGGAAAGACACCTAGGAAATAATAATTTAAGAATGACGGCCGGGCGTGGTGGCTCATGCCTGTAATCCCAGCACTTTGGGAGGCCGAGGCGGGTGGATCACGGGGTCAGGAGTTCAAGACCAGCCTGGCCAAGATGGTGAAATCCCGTCTCTACTAAAAATACAAAAATTAGCCGGGCATGGCAGCAGGCACGTGTAATCCGCGCTCCTTGGGAGGCTGAGGCAGAGAACCCTTCGAAGCCGGGAGGCAGAGGTTGCAGTGAGCCGAGATCACACCACTGCACTCCAGCCTGGTGACAGAGTGAGACTCCGTCTCAATAAAGAAAAAATGACATGAATATACTTCACACAACTGAACTGTACACTTCAACACAGTTAGATGGTAATTATCATGTTATAAGTATTTTACCACCGGTTAACATGTTTCACAACTTGAAAAGGAAGTAATTACCTCCAGCTCTCTGAGTTCTACAATTTGTAACATTTCACCCCCTGCTCCTTCCTGATCTGCACTGGAGCATCTTCCTTCTGTCCCTGCTCTACTCAGAGTCCACTTTCCCTTCCCTCACATCAGCTTCATTGAGGCTGGTTTGAACCTAATGCAAAACATTCTCACTAACGACTGAATTCCCACCAAGATTTCCATATTATCACAGTATGCTTTTAATCTTCTAAGGTATTAAATATTTGTTCTCATCATAGCTAAGATGCAATGCAAATCCCATCTCAGGTGTGGGTCGGATACCTATGAATCTCCTGAGGTAGTCATTGAAATAACTTTTTTTTTCTTTTGAGACAGTGCATCACTCTCACCCATGCTGAAGTGCAGTGGCACTACCTTGGCTCACGGCAACCTCCACCTCCCAGATTCAAGTGATTCTCATGCCTCGGCCTCCCAAGTAGCTGGGATTACAGGTGCCCGCTACCATGCCAGGCTAATTTTTGTCTTTTTAGTAGAGATGAGGTTTCACCACGTTGGCCCATCTGGTTTTGAACTCCTGACCTCAAGTGATCCACCTGCCTCAGCCTCCCAAAGTGCTGGGATTACAGGCATGAGCCACCACACCTGGCCTGAAGTAATATCTTTCAAATTCTTTGTAGAATTTGTTTTTTTCTGATTTCTGCACATAGGATAAAAAACAAAACATGGGCTAGGATTTCGAGAGAAGCAATGGGTAATCCAAAAAGATGAAAGAGCAACCACATCTATCCCATAGCTACTGCTAGATTTCATAAGAAAGGTAGCTGGCCCAGTTTGGAGCTAGGAGAAATGTCAAACACACGAAGAAATGAGAAGCAAAGAAATGCCATCATGCATGAATGCTTCATGGCACCCATGATGTCCCTGCTTAGGAGGTAATGGTATAGATGACTAGATGACAAGGACAAAGATGAGAAGATGCAAAGCTGTCCAAGTCAAATAGCTCAACTGAACTTTCCTAAATGAAATTGGTAAAAAGTGGTAAATTTAAAAACTTCCCCCAGCTCACATGGTGGCTCATGCTTGTAATCCCTGCACTTTGGGAGGCTGAGGGGGGCAGATCATTTGAGGTCGGGTTTGAGACCAGCCTGGCCAACATGGTAAAACCCCGACTCTGCTAAAAATACAAAAATGAGCTGGGCATGGTGGTGGGCACCTGTAATCCCAGCTACTTGGGAGGCTGAGGCAGGGGAATCGCCTGAAGCCAGGAGGTGGAGGTTGCGGTGAGCTGAGATCACACCATTATACTCCAGCCTGGGCAACAGAGGGAGACTCGTCTGGGGGCTGGAAAAAAAAAAAAAACCTTCCCCCAATTTATACTGAAAATTCTCTGTTCAGGACTAAGTGGGGTAGAGAATGTTAAATGTGCCTAGATATCTTCATAACTCATATATTTTCTGTTTTCTACATATCTTGAAAGGCAGTGCCAAATGACGTGTAATTATCTAGGTGGTAAAACTGAAACATACTTCCTCTTCCCTTGAATATAAAAAAGCATTGTGGTATTAGTACTTTTATCTTGGATCATTGTTCAGAAGGAGGTTCAGCCACCAGACAACCACATTTTTACTGTCATGAATGGCAAGAGAAAATGTAGAGCTCAACTTACCCAATGGAAAAAAGGCTCAAAAGACAAATTATGGCACTTAGCAGCCAAATTCTTGCCAAGTACAGACTTTTGACATACTGATCACTCTCCAGTTGCAACTGGGAACAGGCACTTTGAATGATGTCATTCAAAATTACCCTGCCCAGACACACTTTTCATTGATTCTCTGGAGGGCAGTTCTAAGAGATTCTCTGGGGCTTTCTCTGCATCATGAGAGGCAGTGCAGTTCTGCCCTTCACCTTCCGGCAGTTTGTCACCTCGTCCCTATGACCTCAGAGGAACTTTGTCTCAGGCCGATTGTTTGTTCCTTGGGCTCTTTCATTTCCCCTAAAAATCATTTGCTGCCCCTCTAAATTGCCAATGTCTCCATCTATCTCCCTTTCCCCTCAGAAGAGGGTGCTCTTTAAGCATCAACCATCCGGCCCTTCTAGCAGTCTCATTTTTCAGCTGGTTCCCATGTTTATGCCTGTTCTATGTTTTTCTTTTCCTGTTAAGCTGTCTGTTGTCAGCTCATTTCTGCAGTGAATCTTTAGAGAGGAGATTGGAAGCTTTCCTTCCACCCACACGATAGAACTCTAAAGCAGAAGAGTTTAGAAACAATTTCCTATTTAAGTGATGAAACCTCATACTCCATTTCTGATAAATAGCACAAAGGTTAAAAAAAACTTATTTTTGACCAAAAGCTCTGTTGACATTCTCTTAAACAAACACCAACCTATTTAATTTTCATAATGTAAATGGCAGATATTTTCATAATTCTTATGCTAATAAATCATTTCCCTGATTTTTCGGTAAAACCACATATTCATAATGAAGTCCAGAAACGTGAATGTTTTAAATAATTTCTTCTTATTTGTGATTACAAGTATACCTCTACAGAAAGTTAGTATACTCACACAAAGATTAGTTTTCCAGAGGAAAATGGCAAGTGTAGAAATTCCCAGAAACACAATAATGATAACGATCCACGGAATTCCACAAAAGTCAGTCCCAGGATGAAAATGGTCATGCAGAGAATGGATAACCTGGAATAATAATAGTTGAAATAATGAAAAGGTCAATGACACTGACAATATTTCACTCAGAAAGAATCATCCTTAGAAACCGTCAACCTCCTCCAAAAGGTAACCACATCCATCAGATATCACCGTGGGATTCCACTGCTACAAAAAAGAACAGAAGTTAGAAGTCTCATGTTTTTCGGATGGCTGGTAGTGCTTTTAGGCATTGCAAATGTGGGGTGTCATCTTTCTTGGTATAAAGCAGGGATATCCAATCTTTTGGCTTCCCTGGCTATATTGAAGAAGCAAAGTTGTCTTGGGCCACACCTAACATACACTAACAATAACAATAGCTGATGATCTAAAAAAAAAAAAAAAAAAATCCTTTTTTTTTTTTTTTTTTTTTGGAGACAGAGTTCCACTCAGTCGCCCAGGCTGGATTGCAGTGGTGCAATCTCGGCTCACTGCAACCTCCAGCTCCTGGGCTTAAGCCATTCTCCTGCCTCAGCCTCCCGAGTAGCTGAGATTACAGGTCTCTGCCACCATGCCTGACTAATTTTTGTATTTTTACTAGCGATGAGGTTTCACCATGTTGGCCAGGCTGGTCTTGAACTCCTGACAGGCGATCTGCCTGCCTCAGCCTCCCAAAGTGCTGGGAATCAGGTGCGAGCCACCGTGCCCAGCCGTTTTTTGTTTCTGTTTGTTGCTTGTTTTTGAGATGGGGTCTCACTCTGTCACCCAGGCTGGAGGGCAGTGGCGTGCTCTCAGCTCACTGCAACCTCTGCCTCTCAGGTTCAAGTGATTCTCCTGCCTCAGCCTCCTGAGTAGCTGGAAGTACAGGCACCCGACAGTGCACTCAGCAAATTTTTGTATTTTTTGTGGAGATGGGTTTTGCCATGTTGGCCAGGGTGGTCTCGAACCCTTGACCTCAGGTAATCTGCCCGCCTCAGCCTCCCAAAGTGCTGGGATTACAGGCATGAGCCACTGTACCTGGCCAAAATCTCATAATGTTTTAAGAAAGTTTACAAATTTGTGTTGAACTGCATTCAAAACTGTCCTGGGCCACATGCAGCCCGTCACTCATGGGTAGGACAAGCTAAGTATAAAGTAATTATCTTTTCTTTTCTTTTTGTTTTGAGACAAAGTCTTGCTCTGTCACCCAGGCTAGATTGCAGTGGCATGATCTGAGCTTACTGCAACCTCTGCCTCCCGGGTTCAAGCGATTCTCCTGCCTCGGCCTACTGAGTAACTGGGATTACAGGCGCCTGCCATCGTGCTCGGCTAATTTTTGTATTTTTTAGTAGAGATGGGGTTTCACCTTCTTGGCCAGGCTGGTTCCGATCTCCTGACCTCATGATCCACCTGCCTCGGCCTCCCAAAGTGCTGGAATACAGGTGTGAGCCACTGCGCCTGGCCAGTAGTTTTCTTTAGTTAAAAGTTATTTATTTGTTTTTAAATTGATGTATAACATTGGATGCATTTATTATATATCACATGATAAAAGAATCCCTCTAAATAATACTTCTCTCTGGGATTATGTGAATCTTTGTCATTTAAAGCTCAGCATAAGTAAAAAAAAAAATACAATGAAGAGGTTACTTCATTCACAAATAAGTATCAAATTTTAGTGCTTAAAAATTAACAAGGTGGGCCAGACGTGGTGGCTCACGCCTGTAATCCCAGCACTCTGGGAAGCCGAGGTGGGTGGATCACGAGATCAGGAGATTGAGACCATCCTAGCTAATACGGTGAAACCCATCTCTACTAAAAATACAAAAAATTAGCAGGGCATGGTGGCACACGCCTATAGTTCCAGCTACTCGGGAGGCTGAGGCAGAAGAATCTGGGAGGCAGAGGTTGCAGTGAGCTGAGATCGCACCACTGCACTTCACCTTGGTGACAGAGCGAGACTCCGTCTCAAAAAAAAAAAAAAAAAAAATTACCAAGGTGGAGATCATGAAAACGGCATGAGTAGTGTGGGATTTCTCTAAGATTGTTGATATTAATCCCATTAGACTCGTATGTGAGTGAACACAAAGACTTCCCCTGAGTAAAGTTCAGACAGCTTGTGATACCATTTCTACATCGATTCCTCAGGATTTAACTATATATTCTTGAAAACATCTCAATTTTAAATGTTTCTTTCAAGATGGTGAATTAAACAGAGACAGCCCTTCAACAGGTTGAACTCAGCATATGCTGAGTCTGAAATGGAAATGATGGAGTTAGAGAACCATACAACAATGGTAATGATTTCAGAAACCTGGTGTTGAGCAGAATAAGGCAGACACAAAAGGAGTACCTATGGCATGGCATGCATCTGTATACGTGAAATTCCAGAATAAGCAAGTTCACCTATGATAAGAAAGAGACTGGCTGGGAAGAGTGAGAGTTCACTTTCTGGGGTGACATAACAGTGTAGATCTTGGCTGGGCACGGCGGTTTACACCTGTAATCCCAACACTTTGGGAGGCCAGGGGGGCAGATCACCTGAGGTCGGGAGTTCAAAACCAGACTGACCAACATGGAGAAACCGTATCTCTACTAAAAATACAAAATTAGCTGGGCGTGATGGCACATGTCTGTAATCGCAGCTACTTGGGAGGCTGAGGCAGGAGAATCACTTGAACCTGGGAAGCAAGAGGTTGCAGTGAGCTGATGTTGTGCCATTGCACTCCAGCCTGGGCAACAAGGGAGAAACTCTGTCTCAAAAAAAAAATAATAAAAATAAAATAACGTAGATCTTGAAAGGGGTCGGTTATGCTGGTGTACGTACTCTTCCAAAGTTAGTAAACTTACTCTTAAGGTTATACATTTTGGCCGCGCACAGTGGCTCAAGCCTGTAATCCCAGCACTTTGGGAGGCTGAGGCAGGCGGATCACGAGATCAAGAGATGGAGACTATCCTGGCGAACATGGTGAAACCCCGTCTCTACTAAAAATACAAAAATTAGCCAGGCCGTGGTGGTCTGCGCTTGTAATCCAGCTACTCAGGAGGCTGAGGCAGAGAATTGCTTGAACCCCAGAAGCAGAGGTTGCAGTGAGCCCAGATCTTGCCACTGCACTCCAGCCCTGGGCGACAGAGTGAGACTCTGTCTTAAAAAAAAAAAAAAAAAGTCATCAAAACCAGGTGACACAAAATCAAATGACATTTCACTTTGTTTTGGTCCATGTTGTTTGTTTCAGACAAGAGTGCAGTGGGGCCATCTCGGCTCACTGCAACTTCCAGCTCCTGGGCCCAAGTGATCCTCCCACCTCAGCCTCTCCAGTAACTGAGATAACAGGTAGGCACCACCAGGCCCGACTAATCTTTTTTGGAATTTTTTGTGGAGATGGGGTTTCGCTATGATGCCCTGGCTAGTCCTTCAACTCCTGGACTCAACTGATCTGCCCACCTTGGCCCCCTAAACTGCTGGGATTACAGGCCTGAGCTGTGTAATTTCAGGCCACGTGGACACAGCCCAGTAACAAGGAAGAAACCCCGCGGGTCCAGCGTCTACTCACATGGGTGGACTGATGGCTGATAAATCCCAGCAGGAGGAGCCAAAAGAGCAGCCACTGCACCCGCATGTCCTGGTCCTCTCCAGGGTGCCCTGAGGCGGCCAGGACAGAGGTGGGGGTGGCTTAGGGCGGGGGAGGGAAGGGATGGGGATGGGGCCCGGATCTGAGTTGGGGAGGGGGAGGAGAAGGGGAGGGAAGGGGGAGGGAGGGGAGGGAAGGGAAGGGAAAGGAGGACAAGGGGGCTGTTGGCACTTGGAAGAGGAGGAGGAGGAGGAGAATAAGAAAGGGGTCTGGGAAAGGATCCGGTTCAAATTAAGTTCTGAAGCGCTGGTAGAAGGTTTAGCTACAGTCAGGGAGGTCAATCAGGGAAGCAACAGGACGCGAGGGGCAAGGGAGCGTGAGGCTTAGGAGCAATTAGATGGAGACCAGGGATCTGCTTTCCCAGCAAACCTTCTTCGGTCTGGGCCCTATCTTAGCAAACTGGGGCTTTATACTCCCTCTCCACCAATCGGTGACCCCGGTGGTGCCTCACAGTGGACCACCTGTGAGCTCACAGTGCTTCCACCTGGTGTCATTCCAATGCCCCTCCGCCATCTCAGCCCCCCCACACTCCTCCCAAGGACAGGTCCTCTCTGGAACCTTCACAAACCTGATTTCTTGTCCTCCCCAACCAGCTCCCTGTCCCTGCTTCTGGGTGCTCCTTCCTTCCTGAGCTCCCAGGGTTCCCTCAAGGTCACTCTTGGCGACAAAACCTAAAAAACAAATGATGGCAGGACGGCAGGAAGAAACCTCATACCCAAGCAGAGTGCGAGGTTTTACAGCCCCCGCTCAGCTGTTCATATCCTAAGTAACAAAACATCAGCGGGATGTGGAAGGTCCATAGTAAACCATCCCATCACATCCTTGTAGCCATCCGTCCATCATCTGCTCTCAGGAACAAATGTTGTAGATACATTCATTTTAAGCATGCCGGGTACATTTACAAAAGTTAACCTGACTTATTTTGTTCCAGCAAATCTCAAATATATTTTAGAGCAATCAATCACACAACAATGTTTCTGGATCATATAACTGTGCTAGAAGTCAATGATTAAAAGCTAACTCAAAATTATTATTTGCTTGGAAATTCAAAGTGCCCTCATAAGATATAAAAATAAGAAAGAATCCAAAATGAAACAAGATTGCCCTTTAAACTCAATGATAAGATCCATAACATGGCAATAAAATGTCTCCCTCTGGCCTGGGAATATCCACTTTGTGGCACAAGGTTGTGTGATCTCAAATCACCCCTAACCACTTAGACATTTTAACATCCGAAACAGAGTGATGATGTCACTTATCTGTATCATCTTACTGCCTGTGCATGTGGACTTTAAATTCTGAACCCAAATGAGGGGGAGAAAACCAAGTTGACTTTCATGATTGACCTCTCAGGGATGTCCAAGGAATCTGTGCATTTCAAGAAACAAAGTTCATCAGCTTCTCTCCTAGGGTATTTGGCCACAATACCCAGAGGGCTTGGCAGCATCATGAGTGATGGGTGGGGAGCGCCAAGCAGGTGGGCAGGACCCAGGGGCCTGGTGACCAGGACAGACCCCCACTGTCCATCACCTTTCCTGGCCCAGTCCTCAGCTAAACTTCCCAAAGGCCTTCTTCTGCCCCATCACACAGAGTGTGCCCAAACTCACTCAGGCCTCTGGCAGCTGAAAACCACTGCTTTAAATCCCTTTACCATTTACTATGACATAAGGTTATTGTAAACAGGAAATATTCTATTGATGCTACAAATGGAAAGCCAATGCCTTTACCATAAATAGAAAAACAACCCTAAGAAACAAGCAAAACAAAAACAAAACAGGGGCTGGGTGTGGTGGCTCACGCCTGTAATCCCAGCACTTTGGGAGGCTGAGGTGGGTGGATCACAAGGTCAGGAGTTCCAGACCAGCCTGGCCAATATGGTGAAACCCTGTCTTTAATAAAATACAAAAATTAATCAGGTGTGGTGTGGGTGCCTGTAGTCCCAGCTACTCGGGAGGCTGAGGCAGGAGAATAGTTTGAACCTGGAAGGCAGGGGTTGCAGTGAGCCGAGATCGCACCACTGCACTCCACCTTAGGCACAGAGTGAGACTCTGTCTCAAAAACAGCAACAACAACAAACAAACAAACAAAGGGATAACAAAACTATGGAATTCAATTCTATTTGTATGCTGCTGCCACGCTGCAGCCCTAGATTTGGCTGGGTGCGGTGGCTCACGCCTGTAATCCCAGCACTTTGGGAGGCTGAGGCAGGCAGATCATGAGGTCAGGAGTTCGAGACCAGCCTGACCAACATGGTGAAACCCTGTCTCTACTAAAAATACAAAAATTAGCCGCTTGTGGTGGTATGCACCTGTAATCCCAGCTACTCAGGAGGCTGAGGCAGGACAATCCCTTGAACCCGGGAGGTGGAGGTTGCAGTAAGCCAAGATCGCACCATTGCACTCCATCCTGGGTAACAGAATGGAATGAGACTCTGTCTCAAAAACAAACAAACAACAACAAAAAACCCTAGATTTCGGTTGTGTTTGTAAAAGGAGAGACAAAGTAAGTGGGGGTTGAAGTCAGATTAAACCAAAAATGAATGGCAGAGAGTACTATAATGTCCATGAAGGGTTGCTAGAGTCACCGTGATCACAGCCCAGCAGAGACAGGGAAAGGAAGATGTGAGCAGCGTTTGGGGCCTCAAACAGTGGGGGTTATTCGTGCAGCCCAGGAAAGGCTCCCCAAAGCCAGGATCAACCTCCCTTGCAGGCCAGTCCCTCATGGAGGCATGGCCAGGCACCTTAGATTTGAGACCAGCTGTGTTGCTGCTGACCAGCTGTGTGACCCTGGGCTGGTTTCCTTCCATACAATGGGAGTGCCAATGGCTGCATGCAAAGACTGTCTGAGGATAGGAGGAAGCAATCTGTTGAGCACCCGTGTACCTGAGTGTCATCCCTCCCAAGGGCATCTTTCGTTCCAGAGCTGGCACCTTGGAAGGCCCTTGGCCACTAAAGGCAGTGACGATGGCAACAGCAGTAAATCATCATTTATGGCTGATGAGGGAAGGCCAGGGGGTAGGGCTCCTGGGTCCTGGATAAGAATGAGGGTCTGGGCACTCCTGGGGACAGCTGAGTGGTAGGATTCCTGGGTCCTCAGGGGGCAGGTCCGTCTTCAGTGGCATTGGGCCTAGGCTGGGATGCTGAGTTCGCCACTGGAGCATCAGCAGTACAGGCAGGCACAGAGGCAGTGGATCCATCAGAGGTGGCAGGTGTAGGATCCTCTGGTGAGCAAGTAGAGTCACCAAGCCTGGCTGACCACTACCCCCACAGACGATGCCCTGTCCCTTGCCTCATGCTCCGGCAGGGTACAGGCTCGCACCTGGGGCCTCATGGAGCATCTCTCTAAAACCTCTGTGTCCTGGTCATCGAATGGGCACTTGAGTCACCCAGGGCCACTGGAACAAAGAGGAAGAATCAGGCCCCACGATGTTTTGGGAGAGTGTTTAGCACAAGAAAGTGCACAGAATACATGGATGACATGGGGGCACCGTCGGTGTGGGGCAATAGTTTACAACCTCCAGCCCTAATCTGAGCACTCTCACCTGTGCAATCTGAAAGGAACAGGAGACTTGCAGGAAAGATAGTGCCTGGATTTAACTTAAAGGAACTGAAATGTTGGAATTTTCACTCTTGATATCCTTCCAAATCAACTCTGTCAATGCTCCCATCCTCAAAACTATCATATGGGATAACTGAGGCAGAGATTTACTGACTCAATGTCACTCGGTTGATTCTGAGTTCACTGCTGATTACATCTGACCAAACTGCTTTTTCTGAAGTCTACTCCGTTTAATCATGCTGGTGATGATTTTGTGCAGCTCTGGGACAAACTCCACCTGGCTGAGGATAAAGCAAATCCACGGTGACTCAGTCCTGCTGTCATTTCCCATCCGCTCCCCACTCTCCTCCTCTGCCCTCCACAGTCTCCCATGCAGGCTGACACCATACGATGGCCTTAATGGAGTCCACCAAGTATTTCAGGTTCTCTCCTGGGCCACTTGAAAGTGGATGTACCCATGGGATTTGCTTTGACCCAGGAGATGTGAGTGGAAGTGAAGCGTGTCAACTCTTTTGTGTCAACAAAAGAGTTGGGAGCCATTGAGACCGGCCACCCTCTCCTTCATCTCTTAGAGCAGCTGACAGCTCCCATATGGAGGCTGCTCCTTTATTCTTGTGGCAGGTTGAGGGGATGGGGGCACAGGGCACAGGAGAGCCATGGAGGACGTGCAGCACGGGCAGCAAAAGCCTTCAGTGTTGTAGATTTCCATTGTTTGGGGCTGTTTGTTACCTACAGTGATACCTAGCCCATCCTAGCAGGCATGCACCATCTACTCCACACTCTGTGAAGCAGACTAGCCTGCCGTGAGAACATGAGCTGGTGGTCAGACATACGTAGGTTTCAGTTCCAGCTCTGCCTCTTATTGACTGCAACCTCAGGCTTAACTTTCAGTCTCTGAGCCTCAGTTTCAACTCTGCAAATGGGGTGGCTATACCATCTCAGGTTGCAGAGAGAATTAAATGAAATATAAATGCATGTAGAGCATTGAACCCAGGGCCTGACACACACAGTGAGTACTCAATGTTAGCCATGTAGCTTCATAATGCATACTGACTGTCAATATTCAGACAATGCAGTAAAGTATTACCAAAAAAAAAGTAAACTTATTTGCATATGTATTCTTTCAATCTTTATTTTTAAACAGACAGGGTAAAACTATGCATATTCTTTCATAGCCAGTGTTTTTCTCTTCATAGTATATTGTTAAAATAATTTTATCTCAGACCGGGTGCAGTGGCTCACACCTATAGTCCCAGCACTTTGGGAGGCCAAGGCGGGCAGATCACGAAGTCAGGAGTTGACACCAGCCTGGCCAATATGGTGAAACCCCATCTCTACTAAGAATACAAAAATTAGCTGGGCATGATGGCGCACACCTGTAGTCCCAGCTACTCGGAGGCTGAGGCAGAGGAATTGCTTGAACCTGGGAGACGGAGGTTGCAGTGAGCCAAGATTGTGCCATTGCACTCCAGCCTGGGTGAGAGAGTGAAACTCTGTCTAAAAAAATATATATATGTGTGTGTGTGTGTGTGTGTGTGTATAAATCTCAAAAATAAAAGATCATTTTTGAGATTATCACTTTAAAAGACAAGATAATGTTCAACTTAATGAATAATTTAATTATTACTATTGGACTTTTTGTAGATTTCACAGAGCATTCAAAACCAATGTAGGAGAATAAAAAATATGTATTACATGCTGTAAAATAAATATGATTTGGTTAATTCTTTTATTCAAAAATACAGAACATATATATGTAATATAGAATGTATTTCTTATTATGAGTCATGTTAAAAAGTAGTTCAGAAGCTGTTGATTTGATTTTTCCTTTTCAAATTTTGCAGGATAATTTTTTTTTTTTTTTTTGAGAGTCTCGCTCTGTCAGACAGTCTGCAGTGCAATGGCATGATCTCAGCTCACTACAACCTCCACCTCCTGAGTCTAGGCAATTCTCCTGTCTCAGCCTCCTGAGTAGCTGGGACTACAGGCTCACACCACCATGCCCGGCTACTTTTTGTATTTTTAGTAGGGATGAAGTTTTGCCATATTGGTCAGGCTGGTCTCGAACCCTAGCTTCAGGTGATCCACCTGCCTCAGCCTCCCAAAATGCTGGGATTACAGGCATGAGCCACCACACCCAGCCTAAATTTGGCAAGATAATAAATAACCTTTTTAAGTGTCGTTGGACACTTGTCTGGTTGTTTTTCTTTAGGTACCGTGCCAGCAATGATTCCTTTTGAGTTTCTGACAGAAGATAGTGGTTTTCATCCAAATAAGTCAACTACTCTACCTCATCCCTAAGCCACTTGTATGGAAGGAAAGAGAGGAAGAAGCCAGTACTGTGACTGTGTAAGCTTCCCCCAGCATCACCTATGAGATGTGTGGCAGCTGACACCCGGGAACTGCACAAGGGCAGGCCCCATCTGTCTGCACTCACTCACCTTCCTCAGGTACTCGCATGGGCATGTCACTGACTTTACGTGCTGCTACAGCTCCTTGGTGAGCTGGTCCTGGTCATGGGACAGGAACTGTGGGGTCAGGACAATAGAGAGCTTCACCATCTGCAGAATGAGAACAGGGGCTCATGATGAGTGCCAACCTATTAGACAATTAAAAAAAAAAGTTTGTTGAATGAGTGGAAAAACAAGGTGATGTTTGAGTCTATAGTGGTCAAGAGCATGGGGCTTCAGAAAAGGACAGAACCAAGTTCAAATTCCCTACTTTGAATTTCTACTTCATGCCATGCAAAATTACTTTACCCCTTTTAACCTCAGTTTTCTTCTGTGTGAACAGGAACAATAGTTTCATTCGTCATTCAGTTTCTCTCAAGGTTTCACGAGATCATACCTATAAAACATCCAAGTCATTTAAATGTATCATCATTTCTGTCATAATTAGTGGGATCCATTTCACTATTATTGGATATACAGTTCTGTGCCTGAAACCTACAAAAAAAGAAAATGTTAAGTCTAAAAAGCATTAGTGACTTGTCATTTTTATATTATTAATTATAGCCCTATTTAATCACACAAGGCCTTGTCCATGGCAGGTGCTCAATAAACACTTGTCAAATCAATGCATGTGGGCTCCGGAGCCACACTGTTTAGATTCTATTCTGCCTCCACCACTTATTAGCTGTGTGACCTGGGTAAGATAATTCACCTCTTTATGTCTGCACTTCCTTCTCCATAAACTATATATAATGAGAATCCTTAGCTCTTTCGGTTGTTGCGAGGGGTGAATGATTTGGCACATAGGAGGGGCTTGTTAAACATTAGCTGTGATGATCTCCTTCCAAATCTTCATTTTCAGAGCCACAGATGAGGCCATAGTGCAGCCTGGTGACCCTAGAGTATAAGTACACACGATCGCCAGCTATGCTCTGTCTCCACCATAGGTCCAAGACTGGGTAGTTACGGCCTGGAGGTTTCTGCTGCATCTGCCTTCTCAGTGCTCACCTAAAGACTTTTGTATTTTCCTCCTCACATCCCCGCAGATGGGGTTCAGGCTGCCGGACACAGCTGGGTGATCCCAGGGCAGTGGCCACCTGTGCCAGCCCTGTGAGGTAGCTGGAGGATCATTGTTCCTTCCTTCTCCGGCTCTGGGCAGATGCCAGGGCTGGGATGACCCATGCCCTCAAGTTTCTTGCTTTGGAGGGTCACATTTTCCCTTGGCAAAGAGGATGCCAGAGAGCTGTGACTTCTCTGTGCCCTGGGCCCAAACTATGAAGACCTAACACACTATGCTAAAAGTCCAAGGCTGGGGTGCTC
Source organism: Nomascus leucogenys (assembly GCF_006542625.1). Classification (NCBI taxonomy): domain Eukaryota; kingdom Metazoa; phylum Chordata; class Mammalia; order Primates; family Hylobatidae; genus Nomascus; species Nomascus leucogenys. Next base: position 53,115 of record NW_022097640.1, read on the forward strand.
CCAGAGCTTCTTGCCTCACCGCTTCTGCTGAGGGAGGTATGAATACTATGTCCTCCCAGAGCTTTGGGAGCTTGTAGCAAGCAGCCTCCACAGCACAAAATCTCTTGGAAACCTCTAACTGTGTCTGAAACATTAGTGCAAATCTTGCATCCTATTTCCCATATGCCCGCACGTTTTAGGAAAAAACCCTCAATTTCCTAAATATGCAAGAAAAACTGGTACTGTAGGACAACGTGACTTTTTAAAAAATGTTATTTAAAAATCTTCCCCACCTCCTTTCTGCCCTCCAAGACTGCCAAATTCTTGTTGAACAAATATTATTAAATGCCTACTACGTGCCAGCCATGATTCACGGTCTTGGGGATATAGCAGAGAACAAACTGACGGGGTTCCTCTCTTATGTAACTCACATTCTTATACGATAATGATAAGGGTTAACATTAATTAAGCTGTCACTACATGTTAGTCACGGTGCAGTCATTCCTACACATTATTACACTTAAACCTGCTAGCAAGCTTGCAAGGTAGTTAGTTGTTTTTCCTTTAAAAACTGAGTCTCAGAATGATGAAGCACTTTGTCCAATGTCACACAGCTAGTAAGTGTGGAGACCTTGCATCCAATCAATGCCCATCTCATTCTAAAGGCCCCGTTATGTGTTTCCAGCCCATGGAGAAGAACTTTAACACAGTCAGTGAAATTTCTACACAACAATGTTCTTGTCTCAAGTCCAAGAATGGCTCCTACACCTCCTATAATACTGGCTTTCTGGTGAGTAAAGATGCCATTCTCATGTGTAATCAGGTGGCAAATGGAGATATGACCAAAGTAACCCTGCACACACTTTTCCTGTGTCTGATTCAATTCAAGTACCCCTTTTGATTACTTAGCAAAACTGACTTTAAAAGGGTTAAGGTTTTTATATCCATGTAACTTTCTGTCTGCTTTGGAAGTCTCTGGTTAAATGAATATTCTTTTTTTTTTTTTTTTTTTGAGACGGAGTCTCACTCTTTTGCCCAGGCCGGACTGCAGTGGTGTGATCTCGGCTTCACTGCAAGCTCCTCCCGGGTTCATGCCATTCTCCTGCCTCAGCCTCTCGAGTAGGTGGGACTACAGGAGCCCGCCACCACACCGGCTATTTTTTTGTATTTTTAGTAGAGACGGGGTTTCACTGTGTTAGCCAGGATGGTCTCAATCTCCCAACCTCTTGATCCGCCTGCCGTGGCCTCCCAAAGTGCTGGGATTACAGGCGTGAGCCACCATGCCCGGCGTGAATATTCTTTTAATAGTGACCTGTGATTCTGTTTTGATCAAGTGTTTTCAAACTTGACATCTTTGATGGGTTTCTCCAGTGTCAAAATCCTAAGTCAAGTCTTTTTGGCTTAAAATTAACTTTGGGATTTTTCAGCTGGATCCCTTGGGGAGTCTAAAGAATGTATCTCTCATCTTGTAGAGGTATTAAGTGATTTATTTGGTAAATTATATGGGTGGGCATTTTCAAATGGTGATACTGCATGGGAGGGCATTGTCAAGTGAGGTGATATTAGATCTCATCTCAGTTATATTTATGGGTGTGTTGTTGATATACATGTTCCAAAAATTACATACATTTATACAAATTTAATGTTATGATTTGTAATTTTGATAGTTATGCTAAATATTTGCTAAAGTTATATTTGCATAAACATGTTATGAATGGCTGGGCACCATCACTCATGCCTGTAATCCCAGCACTTTGGGAGAAAAAGGCAGGTGGATCACCTGAGGTCGGGAGTTCGAGACCAGCCTGACTAATAGGGTGAAACCCTGTCTCCACTAAAAATACAAAAATTAGCCATGCCTGGTGGCACATGCCTGTAGTCTCAGCTACTTGGGAGGCTGAGAAAGGAGAATTGCTTGAACCCAGGAGGCGGAGGTTGCAGTGAGCCGAGATCATGCCACTGCACTCCCGCCTGGGCGACAGAGGCAGAATCTATGTAAAAAAAAAAAAAAAAGTTATTAATTATTTCTGAAGATTATATGAAATTTGTAAAAGTCTGGTGGTCCTGATGTGATGCTGTCAGTCATGATTCTGATTACTGTCTTAAAATGCTGCACATAAGTAAATTTCCTTGTGAACTGGGAACTTTCATCAGATTTTTATCATAACTATTGTTTCCATCATCCACAGTTACTATTTTGAATTCTTCTCTAAACATATTTGTAATTGGCAATAGTCCAAATTTTCTTTTCTTTCCCGTTTTTGAGACAGTCTGTCTGTCGCCTAAGCTGGAGTGCAATGTGCCATCTTGGCTCTCTGCAACCTCTGCCTCCTGGGTTCAAGCGATTCTCCCGCCTCAGCCTCCCAAGTAGCTAGGACTTACAGTCGCCCGCCACCACGCCCAGCTAACTGGTGGTGGTAGAGACGGGGTTTTACCATGTTGGCCAGGCTGGTCTCCAACTCCTGCCCTCCTGATCCGCCCTTCTCAGCCTCGGAAAGCGCTGGGATTACAGCCGTCAGCCACTGCGCCCTGCCCCCAAATTTGCTTTGCATGGAGAAAACTCCAACAACTCCTCTTGAACACAGTTTTCTGATAACCCAGATCAATGAACTACCCAGGCTTCCCCACTATGCGATATAGGCATGTGAGAAACTCGTACTTATACCCCCTCAATACATTAAAACTAAATTTTTTTTTTTTTTTAAATCAATGGTCCAGGCGCAGTGGCTCACGCCTGTAATCTCAACACTGTGGGGCCAAGGCCGGCGGATCACTTGCGGTCAGGAGTTCCAGATCAGCCTGGCCAGCCCACCTCTACTAAAATACAAAAATTAGCCAGCCAGGCTGGTGGTGCATGTCTGTAATCCCAGCTACTCGGGAGGCTGAGGCATGCGAATCGCTTGAACCTGGGAGGCAGAGGTTGCAGTGAGCCAAAATTGTGCCACTGCACTCCAGCCTGGGAGACAGACTGAGACTCTGTCTTAGAAATAAAAATAAAAATAAAAAAATAAAAATCAATGAACTAAAAACCAACTTCTAGTGGTTTCTAATAAGGAAAAAATGGTTCAAAAAATGCTAAGCGAGATCAAGCAAAACAAAAAATCTATTAAGATAATGTTTTTATAACTAGTATTTAAAACATTGTTGATTCATTTTTATTTTGAGACGGAGTCTCACTTGTCACCCAGGCGGAGTGCAGTAGCGGGATCTCCGCTCAGTTCAAGCGATTCTCCTGCCTCACCCTCCAGAGCTGGGATTACATGCGCCCGCCACCACGCCCAGCTAGTTTTTTATTTGTAGCAGAGACCGGGTTTCACCATGTTGGCCAGGCTGGTCTCCAACTCCGATTTCAGGTGATCACCCCTGCCTGGGCCTCCCAAAGTGTGGGATTACAGGCGTGAGCCGCCGCGCCCGGCCCTTGTTTTGTTTTCCAGATTGAAAGAAACGTTTTTCTCAGAAGTTATCTAGAATTTACACCGATTTGGTAAAGCACACTTTTGTGAACAAAGGTGGATGGAAGCGTTTGTTTTTTCCTCCCTACTTGATCCTCCAAAATTTGGAAACTATTCATAAATATTCTTATTTTCATGTACATAGGTTCTCTTTATAAGCAGCTATAATCAGAAAGATTAGTTACATTATCAAGGCTGACTGAAACATCCTATTTAAGAATATGCAGGAAATGCCTGGCTTCGAGTTTGCAGCCTTACGTTACAGTCAGGGGGAAACTGTCACTCCCTGCAGGCCTGAGGACCTTACAGCTTTTCCGGGAGCAACTTGGCAAGGGGGGTCCCGGCAACTGCTCGCGGGCAGGAACCATGGGGCGCAGCCCCGGGCGACCCTCGGGCCGGCGGGGACCTTCTGTTCCTGGCGCTTTCTCCACCGCCCCGCCGGCTGCTGGGGAAGCGGCGGCCGTCCTAGTGCCTGGAGGTCGCTCCCTCGCCTCATCTGGCTGCGGGAACTGAGAGGCGGCCACGGCCGGAGCAGGGTGGGCGGCTGAGGCGAGAGCCCGACCGGCCCCCGCGGGGAATATGGCGACCTGCGGCGACCAGAGCAGCAGCGGGTCAGTTGCTGCACCGCCGACTTCTCGGAGCAGCGAAGGAGACTCGCGAGAAGACGCCGCCTAGTGGAACCCGGGCAGCAGCGACACAGCCAGGAAGCCCCGGGAGGGCGCTGGGCGCCAACGAGCGCCACGGCAACCTCCAGGCGGCGCCACAGCAACCTCCAGGCAGCGCCCACACAGCCCACGGGGGCGCCGCTCGCACTGCACCTGCCGCGGCCGCCCCGGGGCGTGAACTGCGCTGTCAGCCGGGCCGCGCAAACCCAGGCGGCCCAGGCCCGCAGCAGCAGAGGAGCCCAGGGGCACTGCCTGGGGTGACGAGAAGGAGAAGACGGTGCCCCAGAAAAAGCAAGAGCTCAGAGCTCGGGCCCCCGTGCCAGGAAAGGCCAGGAGCGGAAGATGGAGAGGTGGATGGAGATGGAGATGGAGATGGAGATGGAGAAGCAGCAGGTGGGAAGGAGCGGCGCTCCACTGGTGGGGTCAACATGCGCTGGCGGAGCTTAGAGTATGAACAGGATGAAGCGAGGCAGAAGGAGTGGAAACGAGAAGGTGCAATGACACAACGGAGCACAATGCAGAATCCAGCCCTAGGACTCCAATAAAGGCTGGCTTTAATTCCAACTCACACCCCCCCCCAATCAGAGAGGATCATGGGAGAGAGAGGACCCAAGGAACATTGGAACCTATGGGTACGCTGTAAAGGAAATTTTAAAATCTCAGGATCCCAGCCCCCCATCTTCTTATGCAAAAGAGAAGGTCATTGCAACACCCTTTTCCAAATGAATAGCTGTTCCTAACATCATGTAACAGCCAGATAGATGTCTACTCAGCAAGAAAAGGCCTGAGGCATCTGGAAGGGCTGCGCCCTGTAGATCATTCAAAAGTAAATTATTTGCTGGCCTCCTATAATCAAGGACATGCCAATGTTAACTTTAGGTCTACAATCTTTTTTTTTCTTTGACATGGAGTCTCCCTCTGTCACCCAGGCTGGAGTGTAGTTGTGCAATCTGGGCTCACTGCAACCTCTGCCTCTCAGGCTTGAGCAATTTTCTTGCCTCGGCCACCTGAGTAGCTGGGATTATGGGTGTGTGTCTCCACAGTGGGCTAATTTTTGTATTTTTAGTAGAGATGGGGTTTCGCCATGTTGGCCAGGCTGTTTTCGAACTCCTGACCTCAGGTGATCCACCCGCCTTGGCCTCCCAAAGTGCTGGAATTACAGGTGTGAGCCACTGCGCCCAGCTGAGTAAATTTCTTGATTGCACAGAATGTATGGTGATATTGGTGGACTTAAGGGCACTGAATTGTTTATCAGGAATAAAGTATTATGTGTGTTTTCTGGGGTCCTGGATAATGCTGTAGCATTCAGGGTAGATTGAGTAAAAAAAATGTAGAGAAGGTTTCCTATTGTTTTTGCTTCTAATTTTCATTTATTTGCTATTTATTCTCTTCTGGCTTTGCTTGTGTATGCATATATATAAAATTATTATGATTATTTTTAGTTTCTAGTGGAAGGCTTTTATTTGGTTCTGTGAATAGTTATTTTGTTTTCTATGTATTTCTAGCAAGTTGTATTCATTCCATTGATCTAGAATTCGTAGGCTGCCTTTTGTTGGGCCTGCAGGAATTAATGGAGCATACCAGCTTTTTATTTTTTATATTTATTTTTTGAGATGGAGTCTCACTCTGTCGCCCAGGCTGGAGTGCAATAGTGTGATCTCAGCTCACTGCAACCTCTGCCTCAGAGGTTCAAGTGATTCTGCTGCCTCAGCCTCTGGAATAGCTGGGACTACAGGCGTCCCTACCACACCCAGCTAACTTTTTGTATTTTTAGTGGAGATGGCATTTCATCATGTTGGCCAAGCTGGTCTCAAACTCCTGATCTCAGGTGATCTGTCTGCCTCGGCCTCCCAAAGTGCTGGGAGTACAGGCATGAGCCACCCCGTCCAGCGAGTATACTTTCATAAAAGAATTTGAGTCATATTTCTGTCTCTGCCTAATTTCTCCAAAATTTCTAAACTATTTGTGAATATTCTTAATTCATGACAATGTGTTTGTTGGCATACAGTCAAACAGGGTCCCCAGGCCGATCAGGGAGAGAGAGCCCAGAAACTTGACATGTTGGCACTACTGTAACTGCTGAAGGGTTTCACCTTGCCCACTGCCTAGACAGAGCCAATTCATGAAGACAGGCGAATTGTAATTGACCAACATGGTGAAATCCTGTCTCTACTAGAAAAATACAAAATTAGCTGGGCATGGTGGCGGGCACCTCTAACCCCCGCTACTTGGAAGCCTGAGGCAGGAGAATCGGTTGAACTCGGAGGCAGAGATTGCAGTGAGCCATGATCGTGCCATTGCACTTCAGCCTGGGTGACAAGAAAGAAAGAAAGAAGAGAGAGAAGAGAGAGAGAACGAAAGAAAGAAAGGAAGGAGGGAGGGAGGGAGGGGAGGAAGAGAGAAAGAAGAAAGCTGCTAACCCAAGCGGAACAAAAAATTAATTGAATACCAAAAAAACACTTTGCTAAATTTTCATGTTAAAACAGCCGATACTGAAATTGTTTAGATAAACAGTTTGGTTTTTGTTGTTGTTGTTTGTTTTTGTTTTTTGCTTTTTGCTTTTTTGAGAAGAGTCTCAATCTGTCACCCAGGCTGGAGTGCAATGGCGTGATTTTGGCTCACTGCAACCTCTGCCTCCCGGGTTCAAATGATTCTCGTACCTCAGCCTTCTGAGTAGCTGGGATTACAGGCGCCCACCACTATGCCTGGCTAATTTTTTTGAATTTTTAGTAGAGACAGGGTTTCACCATGTTGGTCAGGCTGGTCTTCTTTTTTTTTTTTTTTTTTTTTTGAGACGGAGTCCCGCTCTGTCGCCCAGGCTGGAGTGCAGTGGTGCATTCTCAGCTCACTGCAAGCTCTGCCTCCCGGGTTC
>NW_022097641.1:0-10827 GCF_006542625.1 Nomascus leucogenys
TGCACAAGCAATCCTTTTATCTGTTAATGGCGCCTCAGATGATTGTGTTAACTCATCCTGGCTGGGAGAGAATTGCTGTTCTGAATTTATAGGCTTCCTTCCTCTCCATGGGCAGACAGGCAACCTTGGAAATACCAGTTCCACTCAGCATCTTGGCATTCAGAATGGCTTGAAAAATCTGCCCTCTTGATAAATTACAAACACTTTATCCAGATATTGTGCTGGGTAGCAATTTAAAGGAGAAAAAAAATGAAAAATGAAAGAAACAGGCCTATTGCTAGTAAAACAGCTCTTTATTGCTACAAAATTTATTTTTTCTAGCACTTCTCAAATCTCTGAAACCAGTTATGGGACAAAACTGCAGAGGTTAATAGCTGCTGCTACATCTACATTTACTAGAGTTGCCACTATCACCACCGCCACCAATAATGTTAGCATCATCACCATCACCATCACTACAATCACCACCACCATCACCATCGCCATCATTACCACCAAAACCATCAACTCCACCATCACCATCATGATCACTACCACCATCACCATCAACTCCACCATCACAATCACTACTACCATCATCATCAACTTTGCCATCACCATCACCATCAACTCCAGCATCATCATCACAATCACTACCACCATCACCATCAACTCCACCATCACAATCACAATCGCTACCACCATCACCCTCATCAACTCCACCATCACCATCACCATCAACTCCACCATCATCATCACAATGACTACCACCATCACCATCAACTACACCATCACAATCACAATCGCTACCACCATCACCCTCATCAACTCCACCATCACCATCACCATCAACTCCACCATCATCATCACAATCACTACCACCATCACCATCAACTCCACCATCACAATCACTACTACCATCATCATCAACTTTACCATCACCATCACCATCAACTCCACCATCACAATCACAATCGCTACCATCATCACCCTCATCAACTCCACCATCACCATCACCATCAACTCACCATCATCATCACAATCACTACCACCATCACATCAACTCCACCATCACAATCACTACTACCATCATCATCTTATCATCACCATCACCATCAACTCCACCATTCACCATCACAATCACTACTACCATCATTATCTTTACCATCACCATCACCATCAACTTCCACCATCACCATCACAATCACTACTACCATCATCCATCAACTCTACCATCAACCATTACCATCAAACTCCACCAACACCATCACGATCACTACCCACGATCACCATCAAATCCACCATCACCATCACAATCACTACCACCATCACCATTCAACTTTACCATCACCATCACCATCAACTCCACCATCACAATCACAATTGCTACCCACCATCAGCCCTCATTCAACTCCACCATCACCATCACCATCAACTCCACCATCATCATCACAATCACTACCACCATCACCATCAACTCCACCATCACAAATCACTACTACCATCATCATCTTTACCATCACCATCACCATCAATCCATCATCACCATCAATCACTACTACCATCATTATCTTTACCATCACCATCACCATCAACTCCACCATCACCATCACAATCACTACTCCATCATCATCAACTCTACCATCACCATACCATCAACTCCACCATCACCATCACGATCACTACCACCATCACCATCAAATCCACCATCACCATCACAATCACTACCACCATCACCATCAACTCCACCATCACATCACCATGGCTACTATCATCACCATCACCACCATCATCACCATCACCATCAACTCTACCATCACCATCACCATTACTCCACCGTCACCATCACCATCACTGCTATCATCACCATCACCATCATCATCACCATCACATCAACTCCACCATCACCATCACCATCACTACTATCATCACCATCACCACCATCATCACCATCACCATCAACTCCATCACCACCATAACCATTAATGCCATCATCATCAGTGCCACCACAAGACCCTTCACCACCACCACCACCATTATTATCATCAAAATCACCAACTGCTACCATTGTCATCACCATAACCACTATTACTAAGTACTTTTTGGCATCATCCAATTTAAACTCTGTGGCACTGCTAGGAGGTTGAATTTTGAAACCAGATCTATTTGACACACAGTCTATCACCCACTACAAGAACACAAAGGAGCCAGAATATGTCTCTCACTATTTCTTCTCCTCATAGTCATTATCATCTTCCTCCTCATTCTCATCACTGTCTGTTACAGTTGAGGGATGCTTTATTGTGTTTTATAAATAACTTCCTCAAATATTAAATCATTTATTCTCCTATTATCTTTTGAAATAATTATCATGATTAGAATCTTCCATGTGGGAAAACAAAGACTCAGCAAGTTAAATGGCTTATCCTTCCAATGTACCATAGATTTAGACTTCTTTCCTTACAATATCATAGAGAAAGGGGTTGGAGAAAGAACACAGAGAATTCCTTTGATTCTACTCACTTGGAGCTTTGTACCCACCCCTGGCAATTCTAACTTGTTAGCTCTTGGGTGGCCCCAGGAAATCCATGACTCAAGTATTTATTTCTCATCATTTGAGCTGTTATTTGTCATTACTGCTCAAGCTTCAAGGAAGAGGTGGCACCGAACTGGGATGTGATTTTGACAGGCTGAGATGTGAAGGGAGGATTACAGACAGAGGGAGTAGCATGGAAATGTCTCAGGCATCAGAAGTCCTAAGTGGGTATTTGGGGCTGAGCTAAGCAGTCCATTTGGGCTCTTGCTTAGGAGATGATGGTGTGAACCCTGGACACCAAACTGAAAAAGATAGGTTAGAAACCCAGGAATCTCCAAATCAAACAGCTCAGATGCCTGCAGAGGTTGGCTGAGGAAGGCCTGAAGGAAGACTGGGCCTGGAACAGGGTGGGTTCCCTGTGGCTGTGGCTACAGAAAGGAAAGGCCACCTTTGAGAGGCACTGGAATGGCCCATGATGCTGGGGATGCGGAAGGTACAGACGCCAAGAGATGTTACCCTGAGGCTTCTCTGGTGATGCCCCTTCATGGATGACCCATGAAAGACCTGCTCTGACACTTTTCTTTCTCTGGCCTCTTGCCACCTTTTTGGTTTTTTCCTCCTTGCTGAAAACCTAATGCTTATGATGTCTGCTTCCATAGATGTGTTTCTTTGCATTTCTCTCTTGTCTACCACGTGCCTCTACTTGCCCATATGTCTGCTCTTCCAGATCAATTTATTCAACTTTCCTGGCACAGGAACACCTCCTGAATTCATGCCTTTTACAAATCCTGTTGTCAACTTAGGTATTCACATTCCTGGGCATGAGTAACGTTGTTACATAAGATCCTGGGGTCAGCTGAGGAAGCGGAGAGCTGCTGAGACCTTGCTGCATCCCCAAATTGTGATCGTGTCACCCTGGAGAGGGAACTGATGTTTTCATCCCCCCACCACATCGGCATCTTAATGAGTCATTCTGCTCAGTCATGGCCAGACCTCTGCATCCCTTCTCTCTCATCCTTTCTTACCAACCATTAGTATTCCAATCTCTTCCTTTCAGTTACATTACATTGCTGGCTTGGATTCTAACTTCCGATGATTATTCACCAGGTCCTCCACTGACCTTGAGGGAAAATGGTTTGTTCATCTTGTAAATAACCTGTGACTCTCTCTAGAATCCCCTTGAAGCAACTGGAGGGGGTGTCTGTCTAGATAGTAAATGGAAGGTGTCTGGTTTCCTTTCCCTGAGGAAGGGGAGCTGGCAACTCTTAGCTGTCTTATGATCAGCTTCCTGATGTCTGCGTTAATCAGAGTGGGATCAGAGGATGGAGAAACCCAGTGCCTCCAAGGCTTGGCTGTCTTCTGAAGGTATCTGTGACCACATCTTGAATTCTACCTGACAAGTATCAAGAAACTAATTGTGACCCAGACATTATCGCACCCTCCAGCCTGATGGGTTCACAGCTCAAAGGGTGGATCCAGGGGCTTCTAAACCAGGCTCACTCACTCTCTCTGCCAGTCAACAAATCTCCAAGTTATATCTTCCCTTCCTCCCTGATAGCACTTTTCTGTAACTTTTCACTGCTATCTTCAGGCCACCGTCATGGCTTGGGACTGCATAGTTCTCAAAGGGATGATTTTATTTTGGCCCACAAATGTCTATTGAATGTTCTCTGTGTGGCAGGCACTGTCCTGAGCCTACAGTATATAGCATCAAACAAAAACCAGAGCCCGACTCCCACTTTCAGGGTGGCTTTGAGTTCCCAGTAGGGTAGAACACGCCAATAAATAAGCACAAACGCCAATGGTGCATCTGGTGAGGATCCACACTAAGGAAATTACGGTAGCATGAGAAGACACAATGGGACAGAGGGAGTGCTATTCTGGTGAGGCTGGCCAAAGAAGACATTCAGTTAAAGGAGCATTTCAGCAGAAACCAAATTGAATTGAAAAATTGATCTATGTGGATTACCTGGGAACAAACCCAGGCAGAAGGAACGCCAGTGGACGGACCTTCAGTTGGAGTGGCATTTGGCAGATTCAAGGTGGAGGTGGGAGGCCAGTGTGGGCGGAGGTGGGAAAAAAGTACATGGAAATGAGAAGAAGGTTGGAGGAAATGAGGTCATGGAGGGCAGGCTAGAGGTCACTAAAGTTTCTGCTCTAAGTGAGCTGAGAGGCATTGCAGTGTTTTGAGCAGAGGAGACATGACATGATTTTATGTTTAATGATATCATCCCGGCTGCTTTGAGGGGAAAAGTGCAATGGCCAAGTGTGTTAAGGGAGGCACTGTTTAGAAGGCTACTGCAGTGGTTCGTCTGGGGAGAAGAGAATGGTGGGCTGGCCCAACGCCAGTGTTATGGGTTATGCTTGGGCAAGTGAGAGAAGCAGCTGATCAGCCTTAATCCATCCTCCTGTTGCTCCCAGGGGTGTGCTTGAGTTGGGGGTTCTGGGACAGTGGGAGACAAGCAAAGAGTCACCAAGGGGCAGAAAGAAGAGGGCCAGTGTGCTGAATGAGAGGAGAGATGATATCAAGTTTTACAATTCACAGATACACTTAGAGTTATTTTGTAGAAAGCATCCCTTTTAATTCTCAGAGCCCTGAGAAGCCAGCCAATATGGCACAGGCTTCAAGTCTGCATAGAACTGGGGTGCGGATCTGAACTCTGCCCCTTACTAGCTGTGCAACAAGAGAGACATGAGCTCTGAGCCTCGATTTGCACACTCATCAATGGAATGAGAACATGGGCATTCCCAGGGTCCCCTTTGCAGAGGTAAATTAAGAAAGGATCATATGGGAAGAACTAGAAAGAGAGTTTGCCGTGAAATAGACACTCAAAAAATGTGGATCTTAACCAATTGCAGTGCTTTTTTATTAATCCAAGAAAACCACCAGAACAATGCCAAAAAGGGGCTGTATTCTTGTCTTTCAGATAACCTCTGTTATACAATAGATCCATTACCACATTGTGTAAAATTAAACTAACCACCACACACTACCCCTTTTAAGGAGATGGCCTCAGGTCACCCCACAACATCACCCTGCTGGACGTATGAGCATTGTATGCACTGGAAGCATGGATTCCCACAGCAGAAGAGCAAGAAATGCCCTAAGTAACCTACCTGGCCACGAGGAGGGGGCTGTTTCAATGCATCATGCTCAGTTGCACGGGGAAAACCATGCACCTGTATAAACGGATACCAGCAACTCTCCATGTGATATGGGATGTGGCTTAGATAAATTAAATGGAAAAAAGAAGCAAAGTTAACAGATTGAATGGCAGAGTTGAAGTCTTGTGAAGAAACGGGGGAGCAGGGGGAATGTGTTGTGTGTGTGTAGTGGCGGTGTGTAAAGCTTACCAATGCATAAAATCTCTCTGGGAAAAATTAGCCAACATCTAGGAAGATTAGTTGTTTCCAAGGAAAGGAATGGAGTGGCTGAGACTGGGACAAAAGGAGACTTTTCTTGGGTATACCTTTTTCTTGGGTATACCTTTCTTTTCTTGGGTGTACTTCCTGAATTATTGGGCCTTGAGTTACCAAACACATTTAAGTTACAGAGCTTGGATCCAAAGCCTTACTCCTGACCTCAGAAAAAGCCTCGAGTCCTTTTTCTGATCCCACATTGTTCCTCTGTGGGCACTCCTGAGGACAATTGTTAATCTGGAGGTTGAGAGTAATAAAGACCCAAATGTCCACTGAGACTCATTATTAAACCACCTCTGCTTGAATGACTGCCTGCTTGTTAATTTTAGCTTCTTCTTTACACTCAGGGAAGAAAGGTGACCTGGGACCACCTGGAATCCCTGGATTGCTGGGGCTGCAGGTAACTACCTTTTACATTCTCTCCATAGCAATGCTGCTTTTCTCTGATTAAATAAATGACCAGGCAGCAGCTCTTAGGTGGCAGCCAGAATCTTGATGGTCACCTCACTAAACTATTAAAAAGAAACGGCCAACGGGTCACGTGCCCTCCCTCCCTCCTCCTCTGCTGTCCTGTGTGGGAGTTGAATGACCATTGTTGACTATCCTGAAGGAATTTCCATCTGGAGGAGGCAGATGGGGGTGACAAAAGTGATGAGCAGTCCTAGGAGAAAGGGAAGTGCTGGGAGGCGAGGGGGCACCCCAGGACAAGGTGGTGGGGAAATCAGCCATGAGGAGACTTGTCTCCCTTTGGCAGACAAGGCACTGACAGTCAGGCAGGAATGAGTGGAGGAGGGCCTTCCCTGGGGCACAGCTTTGCAGGGGCCTGGTGCACCGCAGCACAGCACTGGGCAGGAATCGAGCGGCATGTGGTGCTGCCAGCGCACAGGGCACAGAACATCAGGGGTAGGAAGATGAACCCAGTGAGAGGTGTAAAGGGATCAGCCACAGAGGCCAGAAAACCAAATGGGTGGTCACTATCACAGGAGCTAAGAGGTCTGGGTTTGGGTCTCAGTCTGTCCTCCAAAACACTGGGACATTGACCAAGTCCTTCCCTGCTTGGGCCTCAGTTTCCCCATCTGTAAAATGATGGGGTTAGGGCCCCAGTCTCAGAGGCCCTTCTGTTCCTAGGCAGGTGCTGTTCTTGCTCCCGGCTTCTCTCTTCTCCTCCTCCTCTTCCAGCTTCTCTGGGTCTCTTAGGACTCAGTTCTGGTGTAGCTTCCTCTGTCCTCATACTTGCCCCAACTCCACAGGCCATACTTGGCCCTGCTTCCACAGGTCCAGCTGTGCCATCCTAGTGCCGGCCATGTGGGATCCTGCACCCACCCATCTAGATAGGCACGCTCAGGGTCCTTGTCCCCCATTTCATAGATGAGGGGTGAGGCTCCAGGCACAGACGGCTTCACTCAGGGCCACCCCTCTGCTAGGCGGACACCTGGCTTCAAATCCCTTCCTCCCTACATGACTGAGCCCTAAACTCTCTTAGTCTTCCTATTGCAAATGCAGCATCACCATGAGTCCCCCACAGGGTACCACAGTGTGGACAAAACAGCAAGTTCCTGAAGCTCTATGCCTGGCCTTTGCAGTGTAAAGAATTCCCTTCATTCTTTCTTTGACCCCCCACCCACCAAAGCTTCACTCCTGTCCCCTGATCTGGGCCTCCCCTGACATCAGTAAGTTCATGCTGAAGCAGGACCAGCAAGCAGAAAGCACAGAGGGAACGGCAGAGACCCAGGCTCAGCTCTCGTCATAAAAAAGGAGGGCACACCTGAAGGTTGAGGAGAAGAGCAGTGACTATGACAGGTGATAATGAGTTCCTGAGCGCATAGCACACACGGGGGTAGACAGATGTGGCTGTCCCTGTTCCCTGGCCTCTTGGCACCAAGCAGGTGGCCACAAGCCACTGCTGGCTCTTCCGTTTGGTCCTCCTGGAGCTGTGGTTAAGAGCTGGCTCAGCACCACTGGGACTGGACAGCCCCACCTCCACACCAGATTCCCCGGGGTGGTGGGTCACACTGTCCGTCCCTTGTTGGCCGGAAGGCACTCATCCGGAAAAACACTGCTCACTGCACTTCAGAAGCCAGTTTTTCCTGTGGCTGACATGAAAAGCACTCTAGTGAAGATGGCACCTTGGATGCAATCTGAGACTTCACTTCTGCACCCTTCATTCAGGTCAGGATGCAGCAGGGAATAAGATATACAATCCATCATAATTCCAGTGTTCTAAAAGATTTCACATTCACTGTGGCATTTTGCTATTAATAATGAAAAATAGAGTGGGTTTTGCCTTATGTTTTATTACCTTGGCTTCATAGTGGAGCCAACCTTGTATATTTTTAAAATTCACCATCAATGCCAGCTCGATCAAATTATTTAAGCTATAATTTTCCCCCTATAACTCTTTGTTTGTTATCTGGGAAAAGAGATTTCATTCTTTCATTTTTAACTTTGAAGTCATTTTCATTCAGTAAATCTTTACTGAATGCCAGACATTGAGCTGATGTACTATAGATATAAATATTACCAGGCTTTCATGGCAGGGAGTAGCACCCTGTAATTGTTGCATCCTGATATGTTCAGGGATCTCAGTGGTTCAGAACCAGGCAATATAGCATTTGCAGTATGTACAACCTGGTGCATGGATGGCCACTGCCTGATGGAATCAAGCTATGTTCAGGTCAGCCACTCTTACGCTAAGAGGCCAGATTTATTTTTTTTTTAAGTTTAATTTATTTTACTTAAGTTCTGGGATACATGTGCAGAACTTGCAGGTTGTTACGTAGGTATGCATGTGCCATGGTGGTTTGTTGCACCTATCAACTTGTCATCTAGGTTTTAAGTCCCACATGCATTAAGTATTTGTCCTAATGCTGTCCCTCCCCTTCCTCCGACCCACTGACAGGCCCCAGTGTGTGATGTTCCCTCCCTGTGTCCATGTGTTCTCATTGTTCAACTCCCACTTATGAGTGAGAACACGTGGTGTTTGGTTTTCTGTTCCTGTGTTGTTTGCTGAGAATGATGGTTTCCACTTCATCCATGTCCCTACAAAGACATAACCATCATTTTTTATGGCTGCATAGTATTCCATGGTGTATATGTGCCACATTTTCTTTATCCAGTCTATCATTGATGGGCATTTGGTTGGTTCCAAGTCTTTGCTATTGTAAATAGTGCTGCAATAAACATGCGTGTGCATGTGTCTTTACAGTAGCATGATTTATAATCCTTTGGGTATATATCCAGTAAAGGGATTGCGGGTCAAATGGTATTTCTGGTTCTAGATCCTTGAGGAATTGCCACACTGTCTTCCACAGCGGTTGAACTAATTGCACGCCCACCAACAGTGTAAAAGCGTTGCTGTTTCTCCATGGCAAGAGCCTGGGTTTCTATGCATCTCAGCCATTTCCTCTGATTCACTCTTCCTGACATATCCATGTGTCTGCCTTGCCTGGGCCTGGCCTCTGCTTTCTCCTGCTTACCGTCATGCATTTGCTTGTTCATTCATGGATTTATTCATTCAACAGCTTTTTATTAAGTACGCACTGGGTACCAAATTCATCTCTGGGGAGGTAAAATCTAAGTAGCTGCAGTCTATGCCATGAGAATTCGTACATTAATGGGCCAGAAAGAGACACAGATAGAGAAGGAGTTTTCATCTGAACCCTAATCTTGTATTTATTCAGGCAAGGTGAGGCCAACAGATCAGGAGACGACTGTCATTGGAGATAGTTTGCTCCTCACAGTTACCATGGATGGGAGCGTCCGTTTCCTGCAGAGCTGTTGGGGGAGCAACAGAGGCAGTTTGGAGGCAGAAAGAGTGAAAGGCAAACTTGGGCAGGAGCCTCTACTGGGCAAGGGTGAGGCAGGGTCAGTTGCTGAGCAGGCTTAGGATTGGACAATTTGAATAATTTCCGCAGGCTCCAAGCTGTATGGGTGGTTTCTCACGGTCTAGTACCTGGTCCAGGGGTGATTTAGGGCAGAGAGGTAGTGTCCTGTCCCACACCACAGGGCCTGATTGAAGAAGGTGGACTAGGGATGGGTGAGTTTGCATATCAGAGTCCTACTCTCAAGCAAGTCCTTTGCGATCTCTAGGAATTAGCTAATCCCGGAAGGGGAAGGCCCTCCCTGCATCCACAAGGCCCCAAGATGTCAAAGCATCATCAAACAAAAGCACAGGATAAATCTGGAAGGAGAATCCACTGAGCTGAGCTTTGGAGAGGAAGTCAGGGTTCTGTGGAGGCCCAGAGCGGGAATTTTGACACTGACCTGGAAAACCGAGGTTGATCCCACGGCTGCCTATCCCTGAAAGAGCAGTGGGGAGAAGTAAAGGGAAGCATGTGTGTTTAGTTTCTGCTGTTGCCAAGCATTCTCTTTAGCTTTCATATATAATCGTGTCTATTCTTTATAACTGCCTGTGAGCAAAATTTGCTTACCCTCATTTAAAATCTAGAGAAACCAAGCTCAGAGAGTTTAATTAGCTTTGCGTTATGGGAAGAGCCAGCACTGCCATCTCGGAGCGTGCAAAGCCCCAGGTGGCTGGGATCCTATAAGATGCTTTTTATGCCTGTCTTTGAAAATGAAATATTCCACCTGCTAGAAAATTTTACAATAAATCTATACATCCATGATGTCCTATGTGGTGACTCCTGTATCCTGGCAGCCATTTAGGAAAATTGGAAATCTGGTGTCTGGGCTGGCCAAGTGCTTATGCGCAGCAGTGCGGCTTGGTGCTGTGCTCAGGACAAAGTCCCTTGAATTGGTGGAAATGCAGGCAGGGGAGGGCTTAGCCCAAGAACAGGCTGGGTGGTGTGGGGGCCTAGGCCTCTATGCAGAAACCCCTTGAAGTGGGAAGTCATAGGGTTAGTGCCACAGGGATCTACCATCTCAGAGGAGGA
>NW_022097642.1:0-13668 GCF_006542625.1 Nomascus leucogenys
TTCATAAGGATTTTCCCTGCTTCGTGGAAATAAACAGTGTTGCCACCATGGTTTGAGGTCTCAATGTGGCAAATTTAGCTTTCATGTTGACCACTCTGCTACTCATTGAACGACCAAATGAAGAGAAGTAGCCATACCAGTTAGACCTACTCAGAATCAAAGATGCTATTTATTATAAGTCTAAGAGATGGTTATCAAAAGCACTTGCATGCCAATGTTTTCTTGTGCCATTTCTTTCTACAATAAATCTTTTGGCTTCTGTTTCACCTTAGCTGTCATAGACATGTTGTTTAGGTATCATATTGTCATTA
The DNA here is from genome assembly GCF_006542625.1 of Nomascus leucogenys. Classification (NCBI taxonomy): domain Eukaryota; kingdom Metazoa; phylum Chordata; class Mammalia; order Primates; family Hylobatidae; genus Nomascus; species Nomascus leucogenys. The sequence continues at coordinate 312 of NW_022097642.1, forward strand.
CTAACTTTTTGTTTATTAGGGCATACCTAAGAATCTAGACATTAATCTGATGTGATTGTTCTGTTATAGTTAGCCTGTACTCCCTTTTTTTGTTCTTTGTACTTCCCCTTTATTTTGAGTACATATATGTGTCACTGACAACTGCAGATTTTTCCAGTTATTGTTCCTCAGTCTTTTCCTTTGGGTAAGTAACGCAGCATACATAATTCAGCCACTTGATAATTGTAACTCCACCATCTCTCCACTGAAAGGACTGTAGTAGCATCAGGCTAAACAGCATTAAGTTATCTAACACTCACATTACAGTAGTAGTGTAAACCAATTCCTTCAAGTATACCTTCTCTTCTATTTTTAGCTTCTCTCTCTCTTTTTTTTTTTTTTTTTTGTAGATGGGTCAATGCCCATTATCACTCTAGATGGATAAGGGAGCCTTAATTATATACTTACATGTTTGCACTGTCAGATTGGAGTGGGTAAAAATGTTTCTTCTTTATGTTAATACTCTTTTTTATTATTTATTATTTTGCTGTGCCCTAGACTATTACGTAACTGAAGACTCCCACCTTCAGGCAGGATTGCGTAGTACATGTTTGTAACTACTTCACATTGCCTTTGTTGAGGTAATTTCAGTTTTTATTATTATTATTATACTTTAAGTTCTAGGGTACATGTGCACAATGTGCAGGTTTGTTACATATGTATACATGTGCCATGTTGGTTTGCTGCACCCATTAACTCGTCATTTACATTAGGTATTTCTCCTAATACTATCCCTCCCCCATCCCCGCACCCCACGACAGGCCCCGATGTGTGATGTTCCCCACCCTCTGTCGAAGTGTTCTCATTGTTCAATTCCCACCTATGAGTGAGAACATGCAGTGTTTGGTTTTCTGTCCTTGTGACAGTTTGCTCAGAATGATGGTTTCCAGCTTCATCCATGTCCCTACAAGAGACATCAGCTCATCCTTTTTTATGGCTGCATAGTATTCCATGGTGTATATGTGCCACATTTTCTTAATCCAGTCTATCATTTAACGGTGTTCTCAGTTTACATATTTAAATCACTAAACTGACTCTTTGACTTAAAAGGCTCAAAAAAAGTAACCTCAAAAATACAGCACACTGTATAACCTTTTATGAGTATTTATGTAGCTTCTTGAATTTATATTTTTAAATCTTTCTCACTTAACTTGTCAGGGCCTTTTCCTGAAAGCCAGCTGAGTGAAATCTTAACCTTCAGTTAAGTCAATAAAATTTGTCAGCTTATAACCAATTTTATTATTTTAGATCTGGACTCTCTCCAAGTTTAGTAATTCTCATGAAATCACATTCCTCCCATCCCTTTGGGGAAAATTTTATATCTTAAAATTGCATGGGAAATGAGAGCTTTTTTAAAAGAAAAAAAATTTTATATTCAAATGATATCTAGTGGCTTTGCACCATTTCTTATTTGTCACAAGGGGTAAGATGTTTAAAATTGCTTTATCTTATATATAAAATGTACCTTTGAATAATTTCTCAGTTTTAACTATTTTTAGAAATGGAGCAAAATTTTGCCCATTGGTACATGATATTGTGGATGAAGTGAAAGAATATGAGGCTGGGTGTGGTGGCTCACGCCTGTAATCCCAGCTCTTTGGGAGGCTGAGGCAGGCGGATCACCTGAGGTCGAGAGTTCGAGACCAGACTGACCAACATGGAGAAACCCCGTGTCTACTAAAAATACCAAATTAGCCAGCCGTGGTGGCGCATGTCTGTAATCCGAGCTACTAGGGAGGCTGAGTCAGGACAATCGCTTGAACCTGGGAGGCGGAGGTTGTGATGACCCGAGATCACACCATTGCACTCCAGCATGGGCAACAAGAGTGAAACTCCTCCTCAAAAAAAAGAATATGACACAGAATTTTATGTATAGAGTTCCAGATACCCTGCTCACTACAGACTGAAATTCCATGCAGTCTAATACATTAATCAGAGCCTTTCCATCTTGTCTGGGTAGTCCCTAGGTTCCCTTTTTAGAGGGATTTGTTTTTAGAATAATTATAAATTGGTCCAACCGTGTACTTTCAGTGCCTCCTACCTCCCTCTACAAAGTATGAACTGCATGCATGGCTAATTTATGATTTCAGTTATTATTCCTTCATGTGCATTGTTCCCTATTTTGTAACTATTATTAAAGTAAAAAACTGACTTGGAACATGAATTTTAAAATAGTGTTTTTTCCTTCAAGTATTAATTACCACTTTTAGAAAGACTGGTATCATCCAGTGAGTTTTATACAGGATTTTTTTCCCTTAGAAATACATACATACATATATACAAAAAAAATTTATCATTTACCCTGTAGTTGTTTATTATGCTGTACACTTTGAGGTTAAATAGTCTTTTCTCTCTAGTGTGGGTTTGTCTTCTAGAAATGATAAAGGATTTTCTATTGCTTAAAAACAAATTTAAAAACTAAATTTGTTGATGAAAAGACCAGCCAATATAAAACTAAATGGAAAGAAGAAAAAAATTCAACCAGAATATAATATACATGTGAACTAAATGTTTTTTGTTGCTGACGTTTTGTAGGCTTCTGAAATTTAATGAGACTTTTACAAGGTTTACCTTTTCTCCCTAAAGTTTAATTTTTAAACTGACTTCAATGTTTTTTGACCCTTTGGTTATATTTAAGAAGTTGACTTCTCTAATTTCCTTATCATGTTTATTTTTAAATATCTTTCTCTTTAAAAGTTGGGATATTATAATAAGTATTCAGCAAGTATTGATTTGTGTTTAAATATAAAATCTTGTTATTTGGATTTTAATACTTTATATTAAATGCCTTTAAAATTTATTAAAATTTTAGATTAACTGAACTCTACTTTTTTGTCACTGGATTAATAAGCAGGCTTGTATCTGACATAATAGCTTAATAAGGCAGTGACAATTTAAATTAGTCATGAGTATAAATTGAAAAACCATAATTTAGAAATCTGAGATTGAATAATTCATGGCATTTCTATTTAGTGTTTTATATAATGATTAATAAAAAGAAGCAAAACTTAATTCTTTTTTCAAAGATGGATAGGTTCAGGCCAGATGCGTGGCTTACACCTGTAATCCCAGCACTTTGGGGACCAAGGCAGGAGGATTGCTTGAGGCCTCAGACTAGGCAACATAGTGACATCCTGACTCTACAAAAAATAAAAAAATTAGTTGGGGCTGGGCGCAGTGGCTCACACCTGTAATCCTAGCACTTTGGAAGGCTGAGGCAGGGAGATCACCTGAGGTCAGGAGTTCAAGACCAGCCTGACCAACATGGTGAAACCTTGTCTCTACTAAAAATACAAAAATTAGCTGAGTGTGGTGGCGGATGCCTGTAATCCCAGCTACTTGGGAGGCTGAGGCAGGATAATCGCTTGAACTCGGGAGGCAGAGGTTACCGTGAGCCAAGATTGTGCCACTGCCCTCCAGACTGGGCAATAAGAGTGAAACTCAAAAAAAAAAAATTAGTTGGGCATGGTGGCACACTCCTGTAGTCCTAGCTACTTAGGAGTCAAAAGTGGAAGAATTGGAGGCTATGGTGAGCTATGACTACACCACTGCACTCCAGCCTGGGTGACAGAGCAAGACCCTGTCAAAAAAGTAAATAGAAATGGATAGGTTCATTTAGTTAACACTAGTGAGGCAAGAACACAGTTTATAGATAATATAAACAGTGTTACTCCATCCACACACTCTTTTTCATTGTGCTCCCTATTCTCTGAATGCCAGTGTCAAATTTCAAGGGATTTAAGACAATGAGAATTAGAATAGGCAACTATCTTAATTCTCCATGTTTGCTTTCTCCCCCCCACTGTCTCTTTCTGCCTGTCAGCCTTACTACCACAATGAAGTACATACAGTAATCTTTGTTAGTAAAAAGACTGGACTATCTTATTAGTCTTAGGACTCTGATCCCCCCAATTTTAATGTATATGTTTCTCTTTCTTCATTTTAAAATGTCAGTCAATTCAATTATTAGTATTAGTCAATACAGTTAATAACAGAATGAGACCTTTATTTCATTTTTCTCATGTTTTTATAAAAATTAAGGAATACCACTTTAGAATGGTAGTCCTTTTCAAAATATTTCTAGTGTCTTCATTTATTCTTGTGAAACATAAAATTTTAGTCCACAGTGTATTCTCGATTTGAGGACTTTGGTTCTCATTAAGAATTGCTAAAGGACATAAGGAAAATCACAGCAGCTTACTTTTTTCTCAGCAAATATTTGGGCACCTTCATGAGTGTTAGATACCGTGCTAGGTCCTGAGGATACAGATGAATGAGACAAGGCCCCCGCTGCAAAGAGTATTTCAGTGAGAAGATGGGAAAAACAAACACAGATGCTCCTCGACTTGGGACAGGGTTACATTAACCCGTTGTAAGTTGAAGATACGTTTGATACACCTTGCCTACTAAACATGATAGCGTAGCCTACGGTTGGACAAATCATCTAACATAAAGCCTATTTTGTGATAATGTTTTGAATATCTCATGTAATTTATTGAATACTGAAAGTAAAAAACAGAATGGTTGTATGGTTTCTATTCAATGCGTATTGCTTGCACACTATCAAAAATTTGAAAAATTGTTAAGTGCAATCATAGTTAGTGAGGAAGCATCTGTATGCAGGCAGGCAGTTACTGTGACCACATAGAAATATGCCTAGTCTTAGGTTGGAGAAGGATTCCCAGTGGAAATTGGATCATAAACCAGTGTCCTGAGGATGAATAGGAATTAGCCAGGCCAAGGAGAAGCAGGATGATAATGGAGGGTGTTCCAGCCAAGGTAGTAGCCTGTGGCCAGATGTCAAAGTATGGTGCTTTCAAGGAATTGTAAGAAGTTCAAAAAGGTTGGCACATTGGAAGTAGGAGGCAAAGGAAAGGCTAGGAATGCTAAGAGATGAGGTCAGCTGGAGAATCCAAGTCTTCACAAGCCTCGTAGGCCATACAAGTTAAGGCATCTGGTCTTTAATAAGATTTTTAGTCAGGGCATAACTTAATAAGATTTGGATTTAGAAAGACCACTCTGACTTCAGTTTGAGTGGTTTGTATTACAGTTATTCATTCCAAAGGTCTTGGTGGCCTAAAGTAATGGAAATGGAGATATACATACATATACATATATATATATACACATCTATACACATACTATATATATGGGAAGAGGATTAGAGGAGGGGAGGAATCCTAGGTTTCACACTTGAGTAATTGGGTAGACTGTAGTGCCATTCACTGAGATAGGAAGCATAGAAGAGAGAAAATGAGGTTCAGATGAGCTTTTGATTTCAAGGAGCCCATGGAACACCCGGGTAGCATATCTACTGGGTAAACACAAATCTGGAACGTAACAGTGAGATATGGGCTGTGTATGAAGATTTGAGAGTCAGTTGACCAATTGAATATAATTGATATCTAATTGGGGATGTGAAGAATCTTGTTCTCCCAAACTGATCAATTCAGTCATATTAAATACTGTGTATTTCAGACTTAAACCATTGGATATTGAGTTTATGAAGCGTTTGCATGAAAAAGTGAATATCATCCCACTTATTGCCAAAGCAGACACACTCACACCAGAGGAATGCCAACAGTTTAAAAAACAGGTGAGCAGGATGTGTTAACTCAGGTTTCTTATACCATTCTCATAATTTGCAGTTTTTACTATTTTTAGTATAATGTGTTGCAATCCATTCCTCTTACTGCCTTACTATATTGTCATTTATGCTGTATTAAAAATAACTCTTGAATCTTCTGCCTTAGTTTTCCCCTCAAAGCTCTTACCCATTATCATAATATCTTTATCCTTTGTCAGTTTTTAAATATGGTTGTTTTAAGTGTTTTTTTTTTTCTTTTTTTGAGACGGAATCTCGCTCTGTTGCCCAGGTTGGAGTGCAGTGGTGTGATCTCGGCTCACTGCAAGCTCTGCCTGCCAGGTTCACACCATTCTCCTGCCTCAGCCTCCCAAGTAGCTGGGATTTACAGGCACCTGCCACCACGCCCGGCTAATTTTTTGTATTTTTAGTAGAGATGAGGTTTCACAGTGTTAGCCAGGATGGTCTTGATCTCCTGACCTCGTGATCCACCTGCCTTGGCCTCCCAAAGTGCTGGGATTACAGGCCTGAGCCACCGTGCCCGGCCTTAAGTGTTCTTTAATAACACCCCCACACAGAAAATTTCTCCCCATACTTTTTAGAATTATTTTCTTAAAATGAATTCCCAGGAAGTGGATTATTCTTTCAAAGGCTGTGATTATTTTTATGGGTCTTTATCTCCCCCACTCCCCATTTTGTCATGGTGCTTCCCCACTAAAACAAATTCATTTTATAAAGTGTACATCTGTTTCACTGTGACTTTGCCAGCATTGTTTGTTATTTTTATTTTGAAAACCTTTTGGGAATGAAGTGGTACCTAATCATTTCTTTATCTTTTCCTTTTATTTTCCAGAAAGGCTGAACATTTTAAAAACAAAGATTTCTTCTCCCCTTTTCGTAAACACCTGTTCAAATCCTTTGTCTGTTTAACCAGTAGTACTTGGTATTGCCCATATTTATTGATATGGGTTCTTTTTATTCTGGGTATTTAGTTCTCTCTCATTTTCACTGTATTTTTTATATTTTTTCTTTTGCTGCTTATATCCTATTTTTGTTTTCAGTGCACTTTATAGGATATTTATAGTTTAAGTTATTGTTCAAACCCATGACCCTAAAATTAAGAGTCTCATGCTGTGTGACTGAGCTAGCTGGAAGACCGCTAAACTGTTTCTCTAGACTCATGTCTAGTTGTCTCAATAATATTGAGTTATACAGTCACACATATTTCTAATTTAATTGTGTTTGGTTCATTATATATTACATTTTATGAAATATAGGGTCAATTCTGGAACCTTTCTGTCTTCCAGTAGTCTTTATTTTTGGCCAGTAGTATATTGTTTAAACCACAGCAACTTTGTATAATATTTAAAAATAGATTGTAATTATCTCTATTGTCCATATAGTACTGTTGTAACAAAATGTTTTGTTTTTCACCTTTTTCAGTATGAATTTCAGAATACCTTAAACCTGTAATTTAAAGCCTGTTAAAATTTGCTTTGAAATTATGCTAAATTCATATAAATTTTCAGAATGTTTGAGTACGTTTTTACTGTATCTAGCATTTTTCTGTTTTACACTTACCCATTTCCATTTTTAGTTTGTAATGTGCTAAGTTTCAAATACTATCATGTAATACATTTGTCTTCTTTTATTATGTATTTCAATTTGGATTTTTACTGATAAAAGTAAAAAAGATGAATACGAAGTGACCTCTTGTTTCAAATTGGTGACATTCTTGTGGTTGTACTCAGGTCATTTAATATAAACCTCTGACTAAAGCCACTGGTTTTATAGCCAGCTCCTATTATTCATTTTTCTCATCATGTATTTTCACCTCTCTGTTTTATTTTGCTTTTTTTAATACATATATGTAGGTACATACCCTAATTGTAAAATATATGTGGTTCTATTTTTTTCAGTGACAATTTTATTTCTGTTTGCTTCTATCTAGTATAGTAACCATGTAACACAATTTGTTCAGGGTCCTTTTATAGCTACCGGGAACCTTTGCCATGAAAATTGCACGAAAATATAAGTATAGGCGGGGAAGCTAGTTTTAGATATATTCGCCATTGGTTTGTTATGGGCCCAAGGAAGGATAGGGAGTTGGAAATTATTTGGATGTCTATATTCTGTTTAGAATTTGGAGTGATTTTGGACATGATAATTTAATTTGAACTAGATCCTTCCTGATGTTATTATTAAGTTGTCTCCTTTAGTTTTCTGCATTCTTCTTATTAATTCTTGATTTCTAGGGTGTGTTTTCTCCCTGTGTCCTTCCCGAATCTTGTAACTGTTGCTCCTCAGTTTGTGTGTCTGCACATGTACACGCAAGGATTTTTCTGATGAATGTGCAGGGAGCAGTGGTGTACTTAGTTTTACTTTACTTTTGCCAGATTCTACTAAAAATTTTAGGTGAGTTTAGCCCTGTTTATTCAACTAAATAAGACACTTGGGGATTTATATTTAAAGGAAAAATCTCAGTCATTGTAAATAAATGACCTACAGTCATTATCGTGGAAATCAATCCGAGAAATCCCTTTCTGGAGTTTTACATCTTTTTTGGAACTCTTTTGGTATGATAGCTATATGACTTTAACACTTCTGAAGTAATTGGACTTGGTGTTTATATATCAACTTTACAGTTTAAAAAAAAAGACCAGCATAGTACTTTGATTTTAGATTATAATTTTGCATCATTAAAAAACAGTAAAGGATCTGGAAACAAGGGGACATATAGGAATCTAAGAAGCATGTAATAAACATAAGACTAATGGACTAATTATTAATGTACTAATTATGTATGGTGCTCTTTGGCTGACTACTTCTTCCATTTTACATAATGAAAGAAATCCAAGAACATAAAATTAAAATATATGAATTTCCAGAAACAGATGATGAAGAAGAAAATAAACTTGTTAAAAAGATAAAGGTAGATTCATTCCTGTACATACACTAAAGTAATCTGAGACCTTAAAAACATACTACAACGTCCACAGGAAAGATCAAAAGTATCAGTGTTTTAAGTAGTTGGCTTACAAAATGCCTAGGGAGATTTAATGTTGAATTCAACTTTATAGTTAACTTTGAAGATTAGCTAGTATATATAATAAGGAATTGTATAAACTACTGAGGTGAATAACACAATCCTTATTTCAAATTGTTTTTAATTAACTGGCTTTCATATTATTTAATTTTTCCCTCCTAAAAAATAAGTGATGAGAAAAGAAAGGAGAGAATTCCTTCTGTTATGTTTTAATTGCCAGACAAAAATGTATTTCTTTTGTCTTTATAAAAGCCAACCAAAATTACAGCTGGATAGGAGGAATAAGTTCTAGCATTCTGTAGCATTGTAGGGTGGCTGTAGTTAACAGTAATTTAGTCTATATTTTCAAATAGCTAGAAGAGAGGATTATGAATGTTCCCAATACTGAAAAATAAGTGTGAGTTGATAAATGTGCGAATGACTCTAATTTGATCATTACATATTTGTATACAGGTATCAGAATACCACACTGTACCCCACAAATATGTGCAATTATGTTTCAATTAAAAATAATAAAAACCAACCAAAAATTTACATCAAAATAATATTCTGTAGTTTAATTTATCATGGTTTTCTAAGTACTTTGGCCCTAAAAATGGTATACTGAATAATGGCATTATGTGGGCAAATACCTTGGAATAATGAAATGCTTATACCTCGCCAGTGAAGAATTTCTGCAGTTGTATGAAATGGCTGGTTATATATTTCCGGGAGCCACAGAATTGTGAAGGGCTATGCATGGATGAATACAAATCCAGTCACCTGGATTTGAAATTCATGGTTAGAGCTTAGCAAATATACTATTCCCTGCTTTAGGTACTGTTATAGTTGGTTCATGATTAACTAGGCAGGCTAGTCATTAGCCTCCTTTTTTTTTTTATCCCCAAATGCTTTTCTATACATATGTGTATATACACACACACACACACACATATATATGTATATTTTTTTTTTTTCTTTTGGAGACAGAGTCTTGCTCTGTTGCCCAGGCTGGAGTGAAGTGGCACATCTTGGCTCACTGTAAGCTCTGCCTCCTGGGTTGACACCAGTCTCCTGCCTCAGCCTCCAGAGTAGCTGTGACTACAGTCGCCCGCCGCCACGCCCGGCTAATTTTTTGTATGTTTAGTAGAGACGGGGTTTCACCATGTTAGCCAGGATGGTCTCAATCTCCTGACTTCGTGATCCACCCACCTCGGCCTCCCAAAGTGCTGGGATTACCGGCGTGAGCCACCGCACCCAGCCAATGTTAATATATCTTTTACCTTTTTCCTCCCAAGTATGGGACAACTTCCTGTAGTGATTTTTAGTAAATAATTTGCCCAGTATATTCTTGAATATTCTTAACTTTAAAGAGGAAATTTGGCAGGGCGCGGTGGCGCATGCCTGTAATCCCAGCACTTTGAAAGGACAAGGCGGGCAGATCACGAGGTGATGGGTAAGGGGACCCAAGTAGCAGGAGGCTGGTGGTATACTGGCAGAAGTGGGTGGAAGAGGCCAAGGTGCAGCCAGCTGTCACTTCCTGGAACTGTCAAGTTAGAGGGCCCATGGGAGGGCCTGCTGAAGGACTCAAGCATTTGGATTTCAACAACAGAGAGGCCTTAATGGCCTGTCACTGTTATTCAGAAAAGCAGCAACTACCAACAGTGAATTACAAAAGCCTTGCTCCTCCCTACCCCAGCATAGGAAGGAAGGGGCTAGAGCCAGGAAACAGGAGGGAAAGGAAGTGTCCTAGAGGCAGGCTTGCACTTTTCACTCTAAGGTGAGGGAGTGAGAAGAGGAGTTAAAGAGCAAATCAAGCTCCCTAAACCACAAAAACAATGGGCCCTAGGGGAGGGAAGTAAAAGAGATTTAAAATAAGTGACCTTGGACTTCTAAAATGGAGATATTTTAAATAATCCAAAGTATCAAAGATGTAAATAAACTCATATTTTGTAATGGAATCTACTATTCAATAAGTTGGGAAGTCTGATGTACTATGATTGGAGAGGGTAACTGGAAAAAGTAAAAATTGGGTTACAGAATATCTCCACTAAACACTGGATAATCAGATGATTACAGACAGACTTAGACTAGTGGGAGATAAGCCTAGAGAGAGGTAGGTGGGAGTCACAACATTAAAGGCTATATTGTGCTAAGAAGCTAAGAACTTAGAACTTTGGACTCAAACTATGGGAGCCACTGACAAATTCTAGACAGGGGAGTCATATGATCAGAGTGAAGAAGATACCCTTTGACAACAGAGTAAAGACTGTTTGCAAGAAAGTCAGACTCATCTAGATTAGGTAGATTGCAAAATACAAATAAAACACTCTTTTGTTAGCAAATATTTAGGTAACTCTTTGCGACTATGTCAATAAATTACAATATTTTTCTCTCATTGTAAAAAAAATTACCATACATCTAATGATAAAATAGTTTCCTATGTCTTCAATGTAAACTTCAGTAAAATGTGTGCTTGCATTTTTCATCATCTATAAGCTGATACGTTTTGCTAACTGGCTTGCATTTTATGCCTCAAAAGACAAATGGCTATATAGAAGACCAAAGCTAGAGAAGATATTACTTTACAAAATTAGGACTGCTATTCATTGTTGAATAATATTTGTATAATTTCCAGGCAACTAGAACTCATGAAAATTTTTTTTATACAGTAACGTATATTTTTTCAAAGGTATATGTTTTTAGCATCATTACTTTAAAGCAATTTTGAATGCTAAACTGAGTTAATCGCTCTAAATTCCATCTTTTACCCCCACCACTGACCTGAAAATATTCAGTTACAATGAAGGTGGTACTTTAGAGACAAAAGGCTCCAACGATGTTTCTAAAAATTCATTAACAGTATGGTTATGGTTTAAAATGTTTCTGAAATCCAAACACCTAATAGAAAAACATTTCTAATCAACGTTGTTGAACATGGACATTTTTTAGCTCATTAGCCAGTCAAATCAAACCAAAAACTGAACCTGGTTCCAACTTTTTTACCTCAGGGGAAGTAGAATATGTTGGTGAAAACGAGCCTAGAGAAAAATGAAAGGAGATTTATAACACTCTACATTTAGGAAAACATATGACTGAGTGTTGTATGCAACGTGGCTTGCTGAAAGTGCCTTAAACTAGGAGACAGGACAGAAAGAGAAAAAGTCTACTCTTATCTCAAGCAGTAACTAACTGGGGTAAACTCCCTGGTCTTTATGTGGAGAGGCTATAAAACAAAAAGGTAAGACATGCTTATCTTTTCATCCAACTCTAGAATATTATACTATTTATCTATTTTTTTATTTTAGTTTAGTGAGAAAAAAAATTCCAAAAGAATAAATGTTGAAAATTTAATCAGATGCATCATGTGTTTTAGTTAACAGCATAATAAATAATTGAAAGTATTTATTTTTTAAAAAAATAGAAAGACCAAAAAAATAATTAGGGATTATAAAATAAATCACCTTTTAAAAATGTTTAAAAAAACTAACGTTTCTAAAGCCTTGTAACTCAAAGTATGAAATGCAAATCAGAAGCATCATTGGAATCACTTGGAAGCTTATTAGGAGTTTATTAGAAACAAAATCTCAGGCCCCAAACAAAACCGACTGTATTAGAATCTACATTTAGCCATGATCCTTCAGCAAATCTTATGTGTGTTGAATTTTAGAAGTTATAGAACGTCAGTTTAAATAACTCCAATGAAATGGTTCCAACACATAACTTAGGAAATTAATTTAGCCTAAATTCATTTTCAAAGAGTACGTCTCTTATTGTTATCCTTGTTCAAGTGGCTAAGACAAGTGTAAGTTTGATTGTCCATACATATTTAATTCTTTCTGAAATTTTCAACATATAAATATAGTTGTGGCAACACATTTCGTTTTGCCAAATAAAAGGGATCCAATCAGCTGATTTTAGGCAAAGACACTCTAGAATTAAACACCACAGCCTCAGAAGCACCCTCATAAATGAAAAGCTTCATTGTCATTATTGAGACCTTGCCCTGGTGTGCTATCATGAAAGAGAGTTTCTTTTTGTCAACTGTGCATTTTTTTTTTCCCAACTCACAACAAAACCCAGCTCATATTCCACCATTCACAGGCTTTCATTATTCTTTACCCTCTTTCTCTTGTAACACTTCACACGCCTCTCGCTCAGGCAACTGCTCTAAGTGTAGAAAAGCTGGTGAGGAGATGGTCTATCTGCACTCTGTGATTTAGTGACTTGAAAAAAAAAGCATTAAGAAGAATCACAGAGGAATGTGATGAACATAAAGAAGGAATAAGGAAACAGGACCAGGTGATACTAGATAGAAAATATCAAGAAAAGCATTTAGTGAGTAAACTCAGATGCATAAAGTTGCATAGAAATAAAGCTTTTTGTTTGCTTTCCTGTGGCTATATCATCTTACAAGTTTTACTAAAGAATTTGTTCTGATAATAGCTTTGGGGTTGTAAATATAAGAAATAGAGATTACACTATAGATTTTGTTATTAAAGGGTATAGTGACTTTCAGCTTTTAAAATGACAAATGTTTATATTCACTATTGTTTATTCATTCAATCATGTGTGTTCTTCAGTAAATATTTGAGTGAACTGTGTTCCAGTAGAACAAATAACAAATAGAAAAAGACCCCTGACCTCAAGGAGCTTGTTTCTTTTTTCTTTTTCTTTTTTTATTTTGGAGATGGAGTCTCACTCTGTCT